>NW_026080184.1:0-1223 GCF_006386435.1 Epinephelus moara | reverse complement strand
AACATGTCTGAAGCTCAGGGAGAACAGCAGATGCTAACCTCCTCAATTCACCATCTGCACGCCGTACTGGAGCAGAAGAACAGCAGATGCTAACCTCCTCAATTCACCATCTGCACGCCGTACTGGAGCAGATGAAGGGTGAGAAAATGGCCCTTCATAGAGAACTGGAGGCAAAGAAGTTGGAGGTGCATCATCACCTTCAGTTCATTGCATCGGCTAAAACCAATGTTGAGTTGGAATCAGAAAGCCAACTTAAAGTCGAGCGGGAGCAAGCCCAGAAAAATCTGGAGCAGCAGGCTTCCATTATCAAGGACATGCGGGCTGAATTGGAAGAGGATAAGGGAGCGAAAGCTGCCCTTGAAACTGATGTGGAGTCCATGAGGTCGGAGGTAAGTATTGCGAAGCACCTGCAAGCAGCAGCTGAGAACGATGCTCAGACGACCAAGAGCAGAGCACAAGTACTAGAGCGCGATCTAACATCTGAGAGGGCTCAAACCAAGAAGCTCAAGCAGAGACTGACTGTGAAAGGGGAAGCTCTGCAAAAGCAGAGGGAAGACGCCAGAAGGACTCCGGAGGTATCCCACAGCAACCTTCAGGTACAACTGGAGAAACAGAGAACGGAGAACAAGAGGATCGCAGCAGCCTTGAAAAAGGCAGAGGAGCTGCTAGAAAGTGAGCGCGCCAGTTTCCAGCTTGAGGAGGAGAGATCCAGAGCCTCTCACATGGCTGAGATGGCCAAACTGAGAGACGACAACAACAAGCTCACCTTCTCTCTAAAGAAAGCGGACCAGGAAATGGACGTGAGACATCGCCAGTGGCAGCAAGAAAAGTCTGTCCTCACTGCGCAGCTGGAGTCAACTGAGAGGAACCACAAGAGCTACATGGCTGCTCTCAAGGTGAAGCTGCAGAGTGACTATCTCCAATGGCAGCAAGAGAGAACCTCCCTGCTGGCACAGGCAGAAAAAGACAGAGCTACGCATGTGTCACAGCTCAACAAGGAGAAACAGGAGAACAGTACCCTTGTTGAGTCTCTGAAAGAGGCTGAGGGACAGTTGCAGAGTCAGCGCAACTACTGGAAGGATGAGATGACATCTCTCGTTAAGTCCAGAGAGAATCTGACTGAGACTCTGCAGGCAATGGAGCAGACAGAGTCCATCATGAGGTCGCACATTGAAGAGCTCGAGGAGACAATTGCCACAAAGAAGAGACGGAAGTGGTACAGG
>NW_026080183.1:32473-44209 GCF_006386435.1 Epinephelus moara | reverse complement strand
AGTTGAAACTTTAGTTTTAAGCACCCTGACTAGGGATAGCTTAGGGAAACCTGAGTCAGATTCTTAAGTGGACACCCAGTTGCTGGGACTCGCCACCAGAGGGATCCGGTCCGGCGCTGGGGCTCCCTCTTCGCAATCGGACACCCAGGATCGGAGCCCCCGGATTCCGTTTAGCACACCCTCCCTTTCGGGGCACCGCTCGGTCGCTTCGGGACACTTTGGCCCGAAACTTACCGGAAGGGGTCCCAGTCCGAGGGGGGGACTCCCGGCCCCCCCCCCCCCCCCCCCTTCAGTTTGGGGCATTTTTCGGTCGGTTCGGGACACTTTGGCCCGAAACGTACCGGAAGGGGTCCCGATCCGAGGGGGGGCCTCCCGGGACACTTTTTGGGACACTTTTTGAACTACGAAAAGTGTCCCAAAATGAAGAAGTAAAATTGGGACACTCTTTGAACTAAGAAAGTGGCCCAAATTGAAAGGGTCAAATTGGGACACTTTAACTGGACATGGGCAGATTTGATGAAGTCAGAATNGCATTTTTCGGTCGGTTTGGGACACCTTGCCCGAAAGCCACGGCAAGCGTCGGGGGTCGATCTCGGGCCCCTCCCTCTTCGCCTTGGGGCACTTTTCGGTCGATTTGGGACACTTTGCCGGGATCGATCCTGGGCCCCGTCCCCTTCAGTTCGGGACACTTTTGGGACACTTTTCCAATGAGAAACAGGTAACAGGTAAAACTGGGACACTTTCTGAACTAAGAAAGTGGCCCAATTTGAACAGGTGAAATTGGGACCCTTGAACTCGACACGGGCAGATTTGATGAAGTAAGAATGGGACACTTTTCTCATTGCAAAAATTGTCCCATTCTGACTCCATCAAACCTGCCTGTGTCAAGTTCAAACACACCAAGTTGACTTCTGCAAATTGGGACACGTTTACAGTGACAAGAGTGTCCCATTCTGACTCCATCAAACCTGCCTGTGTCAAGTTCAAATACACCAAGTTGACTTCTCCATATTCGGCCACTTTTTCAATGGGAAAAGTGTCCCAGTTTGACTTCAGCACTCCAACACGACATGGGCAGATTTGATGAAGTCAGAATGGGACACTTTTCGCATTGAAAAAGTGTTCCAATTTTACTTCTTCATTTTGGGACACTTTTTGAACTAAGAAAAGTGTCCCAAAATGAAGAAGTAAAATTGGGACACTCTTTGAACTAAGAAAGTGTCCCAAATTGAAAGGGTCAAATTGGGACACTTTAACTGGACATGGGCAGATTTGATGAAGTCAGAATGGGACACTTTTTTCATTGAAAAAGTGTCCCATTCTAACTCCATCAAACCTGCCTGTGTCAAGTTCAAACACACCAAGTTGACTTCTCCAAATTGGGACACTTTTACAGTGACAAGAGTGTCCCATTCTGACTCCATCAAACCTGCCTGTGTCAAGTTCAAACACACCAAGTTGACTTCTCCAAATTGGGACACTTTTACAGTGACAAGACTGTCCCAATTTGACTTCATCAAGCCCACTGTGAGGCTGTCAAGACGGTGTAAAGCTCTCTGGCTGTAGCCCCTGGTTCCTGGAGTCCACAGGGGCGCTCTGTCCTTGTCGTAGCCCAGTGTGGGGCTCTCAAGCGTGGGTAAAGTGCTCTGGCTGTAGCCCCTGGCTCCTGGGGTAAAATTGGGACACTTTTACAGTGGCAAGAGTGTCCCAATTTGACTCCATCAAACCTGCCTGTGTCAAGTTCAAACACACCAAGTTGACTTCTCCAAATTGGGACACTTTTACAGTGACAAGAGTGTCCCAATTTGACTTCATCAAGCCCACTGTGAGGCTGTCAAGACGGTGTAAAGCTCTCTGGCTGTAGCTCCTGGTTCCTGGAGCCCACAGGGGCGCTCTGTCCTTGTCGTAGCCCAGTGTGGGGCTCTCAAGCGTGGGTAAAGTGCTCTGGCTGTAGCCCCTGGCTCCTGGGGTAAAATTGGGACACTTCTACAGTGACAAGAGTGTCCCATTCTGACTCCATCAAACCTGCCTGTGTCAAGTTCAAACACACCAAGTTGACTTCTCCAAATTGGGACACTTTTACAGTGACAAGAGTGTCCCAATTTGACTTCATCAAGCCCACCTGTGTCAAGTTCAAACACACCAAGTTGACTTCTCCAAATTGGGACACTTTTACAGTGACAAGAGTGTCCCAATTTGACTTCATCAAGCCCACTGTGAGGCTGTCAAGACGGTGTAAAGCTCTCTGGCTGTAGCCCCTGGTTCCTGGAGCCCACAGGGGTGCTCTGTCCTTGTCGTAGCCCAGTGTGGGGCTCTCAAACGTGGGTAAAGTGCTCTGGCTGTAGCCCCTGGCTCCTGGGGTAAAATTGGGACACTTTTACAATGACAAGAGTGTCCCATTCTGACTCCATCAAACCTGCCTGTGTCAAGTTCAAACACACCAAGTTGACTTCTCCAAATTGGGACACTTTTACAGTGGCAAGAGTGTCCCAATTTGACTTCATCAAGCCCACTGTGAGGCTGTCAAGAGGGTGTAAAGCACTCTGGCTGTAGCCCCTGGTTCCTGGAGCCCACAGGGGCCCTCTGTCCTTGTTGTAGCCCAGTGTGGGGCTCTCAAGCTTGGGTACAGCGCTCTGGCTGTAGCCCCTGGCTCCTGGGGTAAAATTGGGACACTTTTACCGACAGAAGTGCAGGATCACTCAAAAAGAGCGATCCTCAACCGAGTGAGATAGAGAGACGGGACCTTGACCTACCCCCCCATTCATGGGCCCTGCAAGTCCAACGGCACCACTCTCGAGTCTCTACCACTTTTGGTTCCTGAGATCATGATTCTCTTGTGAGCTGGCTCCACAGGAGCACATTGCTGGCTCTCTCCCAAATGCCAATCCTTAGCATTTGGCTCCATCTATTGGCCAAAATACCAAACTACAGCCCCAGTCAGAATAGGCCAAAAGAATGAGCATCCCTCTGTCAGTCTTTCTCTCTCTCTCTCTCTCTCTCTCTCTCTCTCTCTCTCTATCTAACCACTCTATCTGACCACTTCACAAGTCAAAATGGGACACTATTCTTAAAAAAAAAAAATAAATAAAAAATATCAACACCATATCGAGCGCTGATCCACCGCCTCTGGTAACCACGTCAGGTGCAGTCCTCTGGTAACCTGTCGAGAAGATTTGTTTTGGGGGCACTTTGGTTAGTCTGTGCGATCTTTTTGCTTCTGAATATGCTCAGACGCAAAAACATGGCAGAGGCTGTAAGCCCCCACGCCACGTCAAGGCAGTGCCCATGTGGAGGTTCAAATGTTTCATTAACAAATTTATTCTAACTAGCAATGAAGAACAACAAAAATGAAAAATTAACAAAATATACATAACTATTTACAGACCTAATGAAACATATTCACAAACATGAACCAATTATACATTTATTATAACTAGCAAAGAACAAAACAAAACAAAACAAATATACAACTTATAAAGAACTAAACTCGCTAAAACTAGACTAAACTAAGAAAAACTACTACTTCTTAAAGAGGTCTTTGACCACAACCCTCAGTTTTTTTTTACAAGCGGTCTTCAGTTTTGAAGGGGAGCCCTTGGCCGGGCTCAGCATCCGCTTCCTGATGCGCCCGCCACCACCATGCTGAGACTCCTCTTGGGAGATGGCTGTAAGAACAAAAGAGCAGGTAAGCATAGGGCTCAGAATCATTGAAAATTCAGTGTTGTGATTGTGCTTACAAGGTTTGGACCTACAGATGACATGGAGGGAGCCGCTGCTGCTGAGGAGGGAGATGGCGGTGCTGCTGCTGCTGAGGAGGAGGAAGAGGAGGAGGGAGCTGCTGCTGAGGTGGAGGGAGCAGCGGAAGGCTTCCCATCATCCACAGCTGCCCACACGAAGAGCTGCCGCATTTTGCCGGCCAGGGCCACGGATTTATGCAGCGCGTAGAATCGCTCTTGGGTTGCCACGCTGTGACACATGAATTTTGCCACCTCGGCCCTGGCCTCTGCTGAGTTCTGCTCAAAGTTCTAAAAAGAGAAGATCAAAATCGGCTCATTACTGATTACATTGACTAGGTGGAAACCTAGATTGCGATACTCACTTATGTGGCCAATACTAACATAGGTGGCAACAACGCTCCTGATGTCCAGGACTGTGGGACTGCCCGGCAGGCCCATCTCCGCCCAGGCCATGCGGATGTAACGCACCATGTCTTTGGCCTGCCCTTTCCCGAATGAAGTGAAAAAGTACAGGTTGGTGGCCACCGTCCTCTTTCTGAGGTCCAGCCATTTCTTGCACCACCCGTACTCCACCTTGTCCAGGTAGACCTGGGCTTTCCCAAATTTTCTTAAAGTTTTGTGATCCTGGACCTGACACACAGACACAGACGACAGAAGAAAAGTAAATGATTTAAACCTTGAACATCAAAAAAAAAAAAAAGAAAGAAAAACTCAATATTTTACATGAACTTTTAGCTTACATTGATTAGGTATCCCGCCTCCTCATCACCCAGAGCCTCCTTCACTTCTTTGACTTTTAATGATGTGAGGACTCCGGTGCGATGGCCGTAGATGGAGGAGATGTACGCCCCAAAGTACCCGAAGAACCTGTATCGGGTCTTCGGGTCTCGGGGCGAACCTCTCTCGATGTCGTCTGAAATGAGAGAGAAATAATAGAGAGGTTACATTATATCTGCATAATAATGATGTAAATGACAAGAGCAGTGTGTGTCTGTGTGTGTGTGTGTGTGTGTCTGTGTGTGTCTGTGTGTGTGTGTGAGAGAGAGAAAGATGAGAATATTGAAGTGATTGTGAATAGGAAACAAAGGATGAGTATGAGTTTACCCAGGAGCTCGGGGATCTTGGCCCTCGCCAGGGACTGGCATGTGGACAGCGACTGCCGGGTCACCAGCCGCTGCTGTTTCACTTGTCTGATGGTCTGCTGGTGACCCAGGACCGTCCGACCTTCAATTTTTAGTATTTTTTTAAGCTCCCTCTGGAGGAAGCAAACCTTCCTTTTGGGGACCCTGCAGTGGTGGGGAGGAGTGTCGCCCAAATAGTCGACAAAGGCCAAGGCGTGGGCGATATACATATCTATGGTGGAGGGCGCCAGATTTAGTTTGCGCAGGACACAGGGGTATCTGTGGAAAGAGCAGTTTGGATTTAGTTTCTACAACTCTTGTAATTAGATTACTCTGCTACTGCTTTCAGAGTTTAATACTTACACTTTAAGAGCTGGAGGTTTGCCAGAAACTCCCACGTCCAGTACTGAATGTCCTTCCACCCCACCATCATGTATTTAATAAAGGCTTTCGCCCTGGACGCCTTGGTAACTGCATTTTGCTGCATCTTTGGCGTCCCCCCTGGGACCAGCACAAATTTCCTGTATTCGTCCATGTACTTTTCTGTAAAGATAGAACAAAGATGTGATGAACATAGCATGACACCCCTCCACACACCTGCACGCATAGAAAATGTGTTGTTTCTCACCGATGGAGGGAGGCAAGGAAATCTTCCTCATCTTGGAGGGCTTTGAATGGCCTCCAAAGATGGGACCCAGCACCTTGTATATGCTGGAGGTTGTTGGGATGGGGGTTGGTGCATCCTCCTATTACAGAGCCAAGCACAGGAGAGAAATGCCAAATGTGTTGTTTAGCTTTGTTAGTAAATATAATTTAGCTTCATTCAACATTTCTGCTCTCGAGTGTCACTCACTTCTTCACTGTCGTCCTCGTCGGCTTCCTCCCCCGTCCCCTGCAGGATATCATCGACGATTTTCATCAGACCCTGCTTCATGGCCTGCTCTTCGTCCTGTAACAGAAAACTTACAACATGGTGTGTCATTATTACCAGGTAATAGAAAATAGCATTTATTTTCAAAGAAGACTTAAATGCAGAGGATTAGGGGGCCCACAAGATGGGATACACTGAGAAGAAAAAAATAAAAAATAAAAAGATTTCACTCACTTCAGACTCCTCCTCTTCCTCCATCTCTCCCGAGGCAGCAGGTGTGCTTTTCCTGGCCTTCTTTGAGGACGGAGCTGAAGGAGCAGGCGTGCTCTTCGTGGGTGCGGAGGAAGGAATCAGAGAACAGAGGAACAGAAACAGAGGAAATTATAAGACAAACTTTTGTGAATGTTGCACAAAATGATTGTGTGTGACACACTTTGCTTGACAAATTCTACTGAATTGATTATTTTTCTCTTCTTACCTTCTCCTCCTCCTCCTTCTCCTCCTCTCTTTCCTCCTCCATCTGCTTCTCCTCCTTCTTCTTCTTCTCACTCTCCTCCTCCTCCTCCTCCTCCCTCTGCTGCTCCTCCTCCTCCTTGCTGTCTGCCTCCCTCTGCTCCTCCTCCTTCTCCTTCTCACTCTCCTCCTCCCTCTGCTCCTCCTTCTCCTCGCTGTCCTCCTCCCTCTGGCTGCTGCTGGCCTGATCAAGAAGAAAGAATGATAAAGCATGTTTGCATTAAATGTGTAAGCACTGAAAAATAAATCAAACATTACATTTCATTCTAGTATAATCTAACCAAAGGAGTTGCAGGCGGAGCCTCCTCCTCCTCCTCCTCCTCAGCATCGCTGCTACTGCTGCTGCTGTCAATCACCTGGATACAGTGAAAAGATAAATAGAGAACAAGTTTGGGATCAATAGTTGTTACAACACTTGCTGTTATTGTATTGTAGACTACAATAAAATCATATCAACAAAACATGCTCTACACTGATATATGCGAACCTCCACAGACTTGGAGCTGCGTCCTGTCCGAGGGGCGGGAGCTGGCCTCTGGGTGCCGCTGGTCCCCTCCCCTGCTGCCTCCTGAGAAATTGATTGCAAGAGAAAAAAGTGTTAATTTATGATGACTTACATTTCATCACAGCTGGGAATTGCCATGTATTTGAAATTCACTTACACGGAGGGCGGCATTGGCCTCCCTGAGGTCTTTGACTTCTCGCTCCAGCTCCCGCACCCTCTTCCTGGCATTCACACACGCTGACTTGGTGCAGCTGCCAGGACCCTCCTCTGGCTCCTCGTCTGACAGGTCCAGGATTGAGACCATTGGAGGGTCCGGCTGTGTGGACCTCAGGGCCTTCAGCCTTGAAATGGCCGTGCGCCTTTTGATGGCTTTTATTTCCCTTTCAATGCGGGCCTGGCTGTAATCTTTGTGGCTGCGCAGGTGTTTTTCCAGCCATATCACGTATTGCTGACAATTTGGGAGGGGGCACGGTCCGCCACCTGCCGTGATCCTCCCTATTGCCAGCTGGTTTAGTATTTGCCTCTCGCTTCCGTTTCGTTAATTGTGCCACCCAGATAAGTGTTTGGACAGCCGCTTCATGGTTTTACCACATATTGGGCATTCTGCTGCGTTTTTTGGATTGGTCATCTATAGAAGGAAAATATATATATATATATTTTCAGTGATTTGGAGCTGATAACTGCACCTTTACTCCACTCCACTCTTTTATGCTCATACAGTGAAAAGACATCGAGTGAAAGCTTTCTTAAGGCCCTTTATTACACCGCAATGAACTCTATTTTAACATCGCCACGTGCCTTTACATGCCCTCTGACGTTATATTTGCATCAAAACACACCTAAATGAACATAAAACAACTTTCCAAACACACCTCTATGCATACACAGTTGAAAAACGTCGAGTTATTGCGAATAAATGCATCAAAACTGACTATAAAAAATATAAGATTGCGAATAAATGCATCAAAACTGACTATAAAAAATATAAGTTCATATTTTCACCAAAATGCACATAAACACACCAGAATGAACATAAAACAGCCCAAAATACACTCCTCTATGCTCATACGGTCAAAAGGCGTCGAGTGAAAGCTTTCTAAAGGTCCTTTATTACACCGCAATTAACTTCAAAGGTCCGTCAGAACTCCGTCAATTTTAACATCGCCACGTGCGCCTTTACATACTTTATGACTATATTTGCATCTAAACACACCTAAATGAATATAAAACAATTTTCCAAACACACCTCTATGCATACACAGTTGAAAAACGTCGAGTTATTGCGAATAAATGCATCAAAACTGACTATAAAAAATATAAGTTCATATTTTCACCAAAATGCACAAAAACACACCAGAATGAACATAAAACAGCCCAAAATACACTCTTCTATGCTCATACAGTCAAAAGGCGTCGAGTGAAAGCTTTCTAAAGTTCTTTTTGCAACTTCATTATTAGACCTCTTGAAGTCCTTCACACCAGCCGTTAATTAATAGGTCATATTTCGACAAAGATGCTTTCTTTAGGGTGTAATACTCACCTTTCAGGTCGAATGGAAGAGTATAATCCTCTAAACACAAAGCAAAAAGGTGTCTTCTCAGCGCCTCAACTCCTCTTCTGATACCTGTCGCCAACTCTCACTCAAAGACTAAAACTGCGCAGGGCAGTTCCAACACCTCTCCGGAGGGGGGGGGGGATAATTGTCTTAAAGGATAATGTCACCACATTTAAGGGAGGAAAACGAGTCAACTAATTATGTATGAAAAGTGCTCATAAATAAAGAATGATTGATTGATCCCTTAAAGTATGAGAGGTAATATTGGGACACTGATTCAACAGGGAAAGTACCCCAAACTGCAGCAATCCCTCCCCCACACTGACCACTTCCACGTCAGAAAGCAGGTTTTTCTGAGCGATGAAGCACTTGACTAGGTTTGAGATTTATAAAGTGTAAGAGCTAAAATTGAGCCACATATGCCATAGAGAAAGTGGCCCAAAAAGACTTTTACCTTAAAAACATCCAAAAATAATGTCTAAAATTATGTGGATTTAGTATGTTGTATGGGAGGCCTTCGTTGATAATATATCCGATTTGGGTGTAAATCGGGATAAAAATGGCCGCACAAGGCCAAAAAAGACACGTTTTTTAAAAAAAGCACTGTCTTTTCTTTAATAATTCATCAACGCTTTGAGGTAGGGGGCTGACCTTCGAGTATGTGCATCAGGACGCCACAGGCGAATAAGGTGCCGAGTTTCAGACTCGTGAGACCTTCACAAGTGTCAAAATTCACCGTTTGGGGTGCCATCAGACTCTGAGGCCTGCTTTTTTTCATGTCTTTTTTTGAATAATTCACAAACGCTTTGAGCTAGGATGCTGACATTAGAGTATGTGTATCAGGAGGTCAGGGGCATCGACTGTGCCCAGTTTCAGACCCATGCGACCTTCAGAAGTGTCAAAGGTCACTGTTCGGCCTGCGATTTGGGCCTGTGAGGCCTGCTTTTTTTTAAATAAATCACCAACGCTTTAAGGCAGGGGCCTGATATATGAGTATTTTAATCGGGAGATGGGGCACATCGACTGTGTCGAGTTTCAGACACGTGTGACCTTCCGGGTAAGATTGGGAGCCATTGTAATAGGAGAAGTGACCGAAAATGAGCAAAGGTCAAACAAGGCCAGCAAAGCCGTTTGTTGGAATTTCTGTCTGATTTCGGACTATGGCGTGCGCCACAGAGCCTTCTGCTAGGATTTTCTTGTCCCGTTGCGACACAACCACCGCAGAGCTAGTTAGCTTTGCAGAGGGTCTACAGAGTTGGGACTCGGGGAGACTGATAGAGGCCTCGCGTAAGGCCTGCCGACCAAGTTTCATGTGGTTTGGTCCATTTTTGTGGCCGTGGCGAGCCTTAATTGGTACAAAAATGCTAACCTTTACAGGCCCGCCCCTCGGAAACTACCGGGCCGATCTGCACCGAACTGATGTCTATGCGCTCGTCTGGGGCCCCCGAACAACATATAAAAAATTCAGACTTCTACGACTTTTAGAAAAACATTTCCTCCAACACCTCCAGTCTGGTCAAAGGGTGTAAGGGTCTATAAGTCTGACAGCACCTGATTTTGAGTTTCTGACACAGCCAATTAAGAAAACTACAGGACTTTGGGGGCTTTTTCTTCCAGATTATTGTTTAGTGGCTCCAGGGTATCCTCTGGTCCGAAGCTGGGGCCCCTGGGGTCAAAGGCCGCCGTGCAGTGGCCAGAAAGACACGTTTTTTAAAAAGTACTGTGTGTCCTTTAATAACTCATCAACGCTTTGAGGTAGGGGGCTGACCTTTGAGTATGCGCATCAGGACGCCACAGGTGACCAAAGTCTAAAGTTTCAGACCTGTGTGACCTTGGGAAAGGTCAAAGGTCAACCCTATGGGGGCGTTCTGGACAGTTTTTTCATACCTTTGTTCCAGATTCTCGTTTAGTGGCTCCAGGGGATCCTCTGTTCCGAACCTGGGGCCCCTGGGGTCAAAGGTCGTCGTGCATCGGCAAAAGAGACACGTTTTTTTTAAAAAGGCACTGTCTTTTCTTTAATAATTCATCAACGCTTTAAGGTAGGGGGCTGACCTTCGAGTATGTGCATCAGGACGCCACAGGCGACCAGGGTGCCGAGTTTCAGACCCGTGCGGCCTTCCCAAGTGTCAAAGGTCAACCCTATGGTTGCAGGGTAAGACTGGGAGCCTTTCTTAATGAGAGAAGTGGCCGAAAATGAACAAAGGTCAGACGAGGGCACCAAAGCCTTTTTTTTGGAATTTCTGCCTGATTTTTGACTATGTCGTGCGCCACAGAGCCTTCTGCTAGGATTTTCTCGTCACGTTGCGATACAACCACTGCAAAGCTAGTTTGCTTTGCAGAGCGTCTACGGAGATGGGACTCCGGGTAGCCTGATGCAGGTCTTACGTAAGGCCCGCCGCCCAAGTTTCTTCATGTGTGCAAATTCTGGCATCCGTGCGACCTTCAGAAGCAAACTGACCTAAAAGTGTCCCAAACTGAAGCTGAAACTGAAACTGGCCCAAGACGGACCCCCGCCAATCGGGACACTTCCCATACGTTTCGACCTAAAGTGTCCCAAACTGACCTAAAAGTGTCCCAAACTGAAGGGAGAGTGGCCCAAGACGGACCCCCGCCAATCGGGACACTTTCCCATACGTTTCGACCTAAAGTGTCCCAAACTGACCTAAAAGTGTCCCAAACTGAAGGGAGAGTGGCCCAAGACGGACCCCCGCCAATCGGGACACTTTCCCATACGTTTCGGCCTAAAGTGTCGCAAACTGACCTAAAAGTGTCGCAAACTGACCTAAAAGTGTCCCAAACTGAAGGGAGAGTGGCCCAAGACGGACCCCCGCCAATCGGGACACTTTCCCATACGTTTCGGCCTAAAGTTTCCCAAACAGACCGAAAAGTGTCCCAAACTGAAGGGGGGGGGCACCAAAAAAAAGACTCTAGCGCCATCTATGGTTCACAATAGTTCGGTACAATTGAGGTGGCCGAAGAAGAATTAAGTTCCCCAAAACGAATGCATAATGGGACACTTAGGTTTTTTTCGGCCCGCAGAGTTAAAGTGGCCGATTTTGAGTGGCCCCGACGGACTCGGGGCCACTTTTGACACAAAGTGTGCCAAAATTCAGCATGGAGAATACCCCATTCTGAAGCCTTCCCTCAGTAGTCACCGGGCAGGTAAGATCTTGCCACTTTGTTGTTTTGTGTTTTTTATTTTTGGTGGTAATCCTGAGTGGGGGCACGCTTCAGTATATTACAGTTGGCTATTTCTATGGTCTTCTGCGATGCACTGAGTTCAGCGTTTAAAGCCGCTTCGAGCTCGGCAGGCCACTGAAGACTAGCTAGGTTAGGTAGCTGTCTTGGTAGGTACGTCAGGGTTGGGGTGCCCCAACAACTTGTTTCCCAGTTTTTGGCACTTTACAGAGCAACTTGATTGTGATTTTGTTTTG
>NW_026080183.1:31072-32240 GCF_006386435.1 Epinephelus moara | reverse complement strand
GGGGCTGGGGCCCGGGCTGTCCCTGCAACTGCTTCTGCAGAGGAAGAAACAAACAGCAAGAGAAAACAGTACTGCAAATTAATGACAATGTAAAGATTGAGTTATTTAAAGAAACTGAATATGGATAGAATGAATATTTGCTATGTATTTTTCATTCACTCACGTTGAGGTCACCAATGATCTTGCGGTGTTGCAGAACCTCCCGATCTAATTCTTGGACCCTCTGGCGAGCGTGAACACATGTCCTGTTCTGGTAGAGAGATGTCCCCTCCTCCGGGTCCTCCAACTCATCTGCCAGATCCAGGGTGCTCACCATCGGCGGATCTGGATTGGTGGCCCTCAACTCTGCAAAGAGGGCAATGGCGGCACTCCTTTTAAGGGCCCTTATCTCCCATTTCAGCCGTGCCGCAGTACACTCCTTGTGGCCCTTCAAATGTTTCTCCAGGTTGAGAAGGTAAGGGGCACACAGTGGGAGGGGGCAGGGTCCTGGGGGCACTGGCGTTTGGCCGGTGGCCAGGTGGTTTAAAATGGCCCTTTCTTTATGATTTGCCAGGTTGTGGCCCTGTCTTAGGTGCTTGGCCACCATATTTAATACGTTTCCACATATGGGGCATTGTCATCTGTAAAAGTAAAGAAAGACAAACTAGGTTAAGTGACGAGAAAACTGTCTCTGTCAGCTGCACATCAAATACACATGAAACAGACACTTCACAAACTTAGTAAAAAAGTAAATAAAATTAAATATATTTACTTTCTCCAAACAACAATCACGTTTCTGGGTTGCTTGACATCTCCAGACATACTGTCATCAACGTGCATGCGGCTCTTTGAAGTAGGATCGTAACCGTAACAAGCAAGTAATTAACGGATCTTTCTGGAAAACTCGACTTCACCGCAACAACAGTTCAGCAGAGAAAACATTAAAAAATTAAAAATCGGAATATTTTCAGCAAACACTGCATAATACACTCACATTTTGGGTCCCAGACACACTCTCATCAACGTGCACGCGGCCTAACAAGCAAGTAATTAATAGATCTTTCTGGAAAACTCGACATCACTGATACAAAAGTTCTAGTTAGAAAATTTTAACAAATTGCATAGACCATCTGTGAAAAAACTGCTTACCACTAGCTTTCTTCACTAATATGTTCATCTTGGTGTCTAC
>NW_026080183.1:25868-28870 GCF_006386435.1 Epinephelus moara | reverse complement strand
TGGATTGTTCACCCACTAATAGGGAACGTGAGCTGGGTTTAGACCGTCGTGAGACAGGTTAGTTTTACTCTACTGATGATGTGTTGTTGCAATAATAATCCTGCTCAGTATGAGAGGAACCGCAGGTTCAGACATTTGGTGTATCAGTATGAGAGGAACCGCAGGTTCAGACATTTGGTGTATGTGCTTGGCTGAGGAGCCAATGGTGCAAAGCTACCATCTGTGGGATTATGACTGAACGCCTCTAAGTCAGAATCCCGCCTAGATGTAACGATACCATAGCGCCGCGGATCTTCGGTTGGCCCCGGATAACCGGCCTCGGTCGGTGAGCAGAGCCGTTCGTGACAGGGCTGGGGTGCGGCCGGACGATGGTCGCCCCTCTCCTCGCACCGCATGTTTGTGGAGAACCTGGTGCTAAATCACTTGCAGACAACCTGATTCTGGGTCAGGGTTTCGTACGTAGCAGAGCAGCTCCCTCGCTGCAATCTATTGAAAGTCAGCCCTTGATCCGAGCTTTTGTCGGCCGCGGGCACGGGCCTCGCCGACATCCTCCCTCCCTCCAGCGGCGGAGTACCAGGGGTGCGAAAAAAAAAGTAAAATAATCACAAGTACATGCATGAAAATTGCCAGAGTCCCAGCCTCAGGCTGCCCCCCCCCCAACTGAGGTGAGAGCGGCCCTGGCAAATTTGAAAGAGGGCTAATGTGAAATCCCAAGGAGGGGTGTCCAGGCTGTGTGGGGCTTGGCTACTTTAAGAGATCCATAGTTACTCCGCCGTCTTATCTCGTGCTTATCCGCGCCCCAGCCGGAGTTTGGCATCACACGAGTGTAAGTACATCGAACTTGGGCCGACATCTGTAACCGCCGGAACCGACGGCCCAGCCTTCGCCCCGCATCACAATGCACTCGGTCGCTGAGTCGCTCCTGGCAACGGCCCAACTAAAGACTGCTACAACTTACATGCCTTTTAGGGGTCCCCATAGCCCTCGACCTTCAATGTAAGGGGCCCCTTCCGTGATGGAGGCCGCTCCAACCTCCCCTCATCATTCCATGAACTCCCTCAAGACATCCAGGGAGTACAAGAGGGTCCTCCGATTGATGAGTTTAGCAAAGCTCCGGCGTCGAGCTTGCTGCAAGCCCAAAGCCTTCAGGAAAATGTTGTTGGTTGAGGTCCAATTACCCCTGGCTCCCACTGGAAAACCGAAAACCTGCACCCTACAAACCGTCAACAATCTCTGAGACAGTACGTGACAGAGAGAGCGGTACTTATCCACTTTCTCGAGCCGCGCGGTCTCAAGTGAGTCTTTCTCGAGCTCGTACCGAATCGTCACATCCACCACCAGTGCCAAATCGTCTTTCGTGAAGACAAGGTCGGGCGCCAGAACCCCACCCGAGGGAAGGGTCCAGCGGACCTCCCTCATCACACTCCAGCCGTAGCGCTGAGCTTCCATCACGACGAGATCACCCACCTTGTGGTGCCTTCGGATTCGACCTTGTTGAACCTTCGGACATGCCCCAAGAATGTGCGAACAGGTCTCGGGAGAACCCCGACAGTACCGACAGAGGGCGTCGGAGGACAGTCTCCCCCTCCCTGTGGACTCACGGGATGGGTAAACATTTGCCCTTATCTGTAGTGCCGCAATGTACCGGCCGGGAGTGAACCCCCCCGAGTAGGGGTCGACTAGCCAGCAATTACTGATCCCATCAGCCTCGAACAGCCGAATACCCCGCCCTTGAGAGTTCAGTTTAGCCCACCTATCGAACTCGACCTGGCGCCAGTCACACGGGACCAAGCGCCTCTTTGGCTTCAGCGAGCTGGGGGCTGCCATGCTCCCCTCCGCAGAGGAGCCTGTCTCTGGATTAGTTCCCACTTCTACCCCCTCCGCAGGGGGATCCAGGCTGGGAATTTCGTCCAGCGAGCCTCCAGCTCTCAGCCATGCCCTCTCGAATGTTCTGTACTTTATCGTTCGACGAGCGATCCATTGCACTGTCTCGTCCCTGGAATGAAACAGGCCGTAGATCCTCCGGGCTTGTATCGATGCAACAACCTTAGACAACCTGGGTACGCCCAATCCGCCACTGGACTTTCTTGAGTATATCAACCCATCTGTTGTGCAAGCTGGCAGGTGTAGCCAGTGCTTCACCGCCTGTTTTATGCGTGCATCAATTCCTGTCAGGACTTGGTCTGACACAACGCAGTGATTAGCCTCAAAGATCACCCTCGGCAGAGCATAGTTGACCAACAGGTCCACCCTTTCGATCGGGCCTAAGGGTGTCCCTCCGATGGCAGCTATCCAACGCTGGAGTCGCTCGCCGATACCCTTGGAAACCAACCCTGTCCACGGGTTAATTGTTACGCCCAAATACTTCATGCCCTCGCCCGGCCCAATCTGGTGGATGGGCACGCCTCCCAACAGCCAGGGGGGTCGGCTGCCGATCTGACGCACCCGCCCCACTGTCTCGGCAAAGAACCCGTGGCACTTACTGGGCTGAACCCTCATCCCAGTAAGCTCGCAGAAGGCCTCCAGGATATCAATGTTGGCCACTATACCCTCCCAGGAGCTACTCAACAGGACCAAATCATCCGCAAAGGCCAAAGCCGTTATGGATTTCCCATCCGCACCAAATCCATGGCCCTCACGTTCGAGTGCTTGGACTAGTGGATCCAAAGCAATGTTAAAGAGGAGAGGGGACATGGAGTCTCCCTGTTTCACTCCTACTTTAATGGCGATGTCAGCCGTGAACCCTTCAGTGCATCGCACTTTGGTCGTGCAGTTCTCATATGAATTCCTGACCAATTCCAGCATGTGTTGGTCTAACCCTTTCCGTTCCAGAGCACTCAGGAGATGCTCATGCGAAACGGTATCGAAAGCCTTTGCGAAATCGACAAATACAACCCCAAGGACCTTTCTGTCTTACTCCACCTCATTATCCCCTTCAGGATCGATAGGTTTTCCGAGCAGCCAGGTGAGGCTATAAAGCCCCTTTGTCACGGATGGATAGG
>NW_026080183.1:24655-25664 GCF_006386435.1 Epinephelus moara | reverse complement strand
GGTCCCAAATTTACGGACGGTTTTGTGGTCCATGACCTGCAACAGACAGAGATGACAGAAAACAGAGAGCAGTCAATTGGATAAAGCTATGAAAACAAAATTTAACCTGATTTTGAAAGTGATCACGTTATGAAAGGGTTTGAAATTAAACTGAAATTTACATTGATGAGGTAGCTGCTGTCAGGGTTCCCCACAGCCTCCTTGACCTCAGACACCCGCATGCGGGAGAGGACCCCTGCCCTGTGTCCGTATATGCTACAGAGGTATGCTGCAAGGTACCCAAAAAACCGGTACCGAGTCTTGGGGGCCTTGGGGGGGGCTGTTCAATGTCCTCTGAAATGAGAGTTAAAGAGAGAAGAGAATAATGAATAATGATGTATATCAGAAAAGTACAGTGTGTGTGTGTGTGTGTGAGAGAGAGAGAGAGAGAGAGAGAAAGAAAGAGAAAGAGAAAGAGAGAGGCAATACAGACTTACCAAGGAGTGAGGGGATCTTGGTCTTGGCCAAGGCCTGACATTTGGCCAGGTCTGCTTTGGCCACCAGTCTCTGCTGTTTTTGTTTCTTTAACAAGAAACTGGTGACCAAGGACAGTGCGGCCAATGTCCCTGTAGATTTTTTTTAGCTCCCTGAAGATGAGGGACAACGTCTGGCTGGAAATTCAAGAATACTTGGGGGGGATGTCCCTCATGTACTCCACAAAAGAAATGGCCTGGCCAACATACAAGACTACTGTGGTGGGAACCAGTCCAAATGCTCTGAGAAGAGCAGGGTAGCTGTGGAAAGACCAGTCTGGATTCAGTCTCTGCCATTCATTTGTTTTCTGTACTTACTAAGGTTACGTCTTTCAAAGTTCACTACTTATGACTTCAAAATAAGGACGTTGTCCATAAACTCCCACGTCCAGTATTTAATGGATGAACACCCCGGCATCATATATTTGATGAACACTTTTGTTCTTGTGGTCTTTGACACGGCGTTTTGTTGCATTTTTGTGGTGCCCTCTGGGCAC
>NW_026080183.1:21851-23894 GCF_006386435.1 Epinephelus moara | reverse complement strand
CGACACATTCTCGCCAACTAAAAGAAACAAACATAATCTTTTACAAGGCCATGACTCATCCGTCCGGCCGGACTATAGAGGCAATCGCCTTGTAAACAACAAGGCGATTGCCTCTATAGTCCGGGTAGAAAACCAGCAGAGCTTTTAGCTATATATATAGCCTATGTATCACAACCAGCAATGATTGAACAAACATTACTATTTCTGTGTGCACGTTTAGCTGGGCTAACCGTTAGCTCTTAGCCCTGTTAGCCGTTAGCGGTGTCTGTAGTAGGTAATAACTCATTAAACGGTCCGTGACAAAAAATATCTTGTCCAGCGGATATCTTAGTTACAACATGATTGAGCTAGCAAAGCAGTTTTGTGTTGCTATGTGTGGTATTTATTCAGTTTTGGGAAATCACGATGTCTAGAAAGCATCAGTGGCTGCAGCTGACAGGGTCAGCTAACACTAGCAGCAAAGCTAACATCTGGATGTCATCTGTTAAAAGCCTCCCGTTGTCGGATACGACATGAAACTACTCCAGTTAGCTCAATCATGTTGTAACTAAGACATCCGCTGGAAAAAAATATTTTCTTGATGAGCACACGTTTGATAAAACGGAGTTTAATCTTCTCGGCATCCATTTTCAAGCTCTCTGTGTGTTTCTTTCCTTGCGGACGAAAAAAGGGGGAGCGCACATTTCCGAGAAGGCGTGTCCTTTTCAAAAATGCAAGAGGCGTTGCTTTGTTGCCGGCCGTTTTCGCTGGTGTGTTAAACACACTTTAGAAAGGAGTGTCCCCAGACTATCAGAAGGTGGAGATCTCTGATTGTCTGGTGGCGAGACTACCTCAGCGCCATCAGGCCTGCTGCTGCTGCTGCTGCTGCACCTCTTCCTCCTGCTCCTCCTCTGAGCTCTCCTCCTCTGAGCTGTCAGGAGGAGGAAAGACAAGATATAGATCGATAGCTTTTACTGTCCAGTGAGCCATGCCATGACAACAACCAGCAAGAGAAAACAGGATTGCAAATTAATGATGACATACTCATTTTTCATTTACTCACATTGAGGTCAGCAATGACCTTTCGTAGGTCCCGGACCTCCCGCTCCAGTTCACCCACCCGCTGCCGATTTGCCCGGCAGGTGGCATTCTGACAGTGGTTTTGGCCCTCCTCCTCCAACAACTCCTCCTGCATGTCTAGCATGCTCATCATGGGTGGGGTGGGATTGGAGGCCCTCAGGGCAGCCAGCTGCCGGACTGCAGAGTCCCATTTGAGGGCCTTAATTTTGCTCTTGATCCTCCGGATTGTGACGTCCTTATGGCGGCATAGGTGTTTTTCCAGATGAAGAACGTAGAGCGAGCAGAGGGGGAAAGGGCATGGCCCAGCGTTAATAGAAATTCGGCCAGTGGCCAGGTTGTTTAAAATACTTATTTCCTTTGGGTTTTGAAGGCCGTGGCTCTGCCTTAAGTGTTTCGACAGGGCCTTGAGCTCCCGTCCACAAATAGGGCATTCACCCGACTTCTTAGTTTTGGTCATCTATAAAAGTAAAGAGAGGAAAAATCATTCTGTGATGAGGGAACTTTCTCTTTCAGCTGCAACATCCCTCAGCAAGTGCACAAGTAAAAAGGAAAGGAAAGTGAGAACAAAAATAATGAAGAGTAAAAAGGAAAGGAAAGTGAGAACAAAAATAATGAAGCCACCGACAATCCGTGTATCATTCGTTCTTTGTATTTTCAATTGTCATTCAAAAATCAAAAAATTAAAAAGTGACGGTTTATTTTGTTTTTTAATCTAAAAATGTCTGGTTTTTCATATTTTTACTTGAGGTTCAGATTAAAAATACGAAATAAATAAATATTAAAATCAAAAAGCCGGAGAAAAAAGAGGGAGAGAGATCGACTTTCTGTCTTTGATGAATGAAGCCATATGACAATGAGAGACATGTTTTCTCTCTTTTCTTAATAGCATAAATATAGGCCTGCACGATATGGGCAAAATTGCAATGAAAGAATCTCAGAGGGAAAAGAGCTTAAAGAGCTTTTTCTTATTTGTTATCTTATTAT
>NW_026080183.1:13601-21265 GCF_006386435.1 Epinephelus moara | reverse complement strand
ATTGATTGATTGATTGGCATTAGAAAAGTAGGCCAGAAAGGAAGATGTCACAATGGGCCAATTTTTTTAACTGTGAAAAGTAGCCCAAAAAAAGAGGAGGTCAGGATGGGCTACCTTTTAACTATTTTTTTTAAAAAAGAACTGTCTTTTCTTTAATAATTCATCAACGCTTTAAGGTAGGGGGCTGACCTTTGAGTATGCGCATCAGGAGGCCACAGGCAAATAAGATGCCGAGTTTCAGACCTGTAGACCTGCAGAGCAGCTCCCTCGCTGCGATCTATTGAAAGTCAGCCCTTGATCCGAGCTTTTGTCGGCCGCGGGCGCGGGCCTCGCCGACATCCTCCCTCCCTCCCTCCCGCCCTTGGAGTACCAGGGGCGTGAAAAACAAAGTCAAATAATCACAAGTAAATGGATGAAAATTGCCAGAGTCCCAGCCTCAGGCTTGCCCCCCCCCCCCCCCCCAGCTGAGGTGAGAGCAGCCCTGGCAAATTTGAAAGAGGGCTAAAGTGAAATGATAAAGTCCCAAGGAGGGGCGTCCAGGCTGAGGGGGAGCCTGGCCGGGGGCCCTGGTGCGAAGTAATGGGTACTGGGAGTACCAGGGGCGCGACGAGAGACAACACTTGGAAGGGAGAGGTGACACAGTCAGGCTGTGTGGGGCTTGGCTACTTTAAGAGTGTCATAGTTACTCCGCCGTCTTATCTCGTGCTTAACCGCGCCCCCCGCGGGGCGCGGCATCGCACCAGCGACGTCCGGATACCCTTTACTCCCTGACGGGAGTTCCTCACTTGTGGTCTGACTCAGGTAGGTAAAAACCCTAGAGCACCCGAGGGCACTGCCTAGGGCTAGACAGCGGGCTTGGTAGGATTGCTCCATGAGGGGAATAGAGAGTAACCGGGTACTCAGCACGTGTCCCCTTGATCCCAAGGGCAGTCCCACCTTTACCAACGCTTTGGCATACATCGTTGCACGCCAGCGCCTGGGTAGGACATAACTATGTCTTCAGTCCGTTGTATATCCCCCGAACGTAGGGTCTGAGGCTGGGCAGAACACCCAGGTCCTCAAGTCACTCTAGATCCAGAGTGGGGGAACCGCCGGCCCAGCCGGGGTTCGCGGCGACCGCTGCCGCTGTAAAGAGCCAAGTAGCCCCTTGTGCACTAGGAGACCGACAGGGCCATCCCAGCCCGCAACCACGGAACCACCCAACTACGCCACAACCGGTGGGAAGCTTCTTGACACCCTCGCCGAACTCATCCTTCATTTGAAACGCTTCCAGGAGGCCCCCCGCCCCTTACAGGCCCTGTCCTCCGATACCGTCCTGCCATGCCAGGGTCTGTCCCTGCAGCAAAGGCCTCCCTTTCACGCCCCTCGGGCCAGTCCGGTTTGGGTGCGGGCTTATATTGCGAGCTCCGAGACGCCAAGATGTAGTCAGGAGCGAATTGCATGACAAGTGTGACAGCACTGAACAGGTGTCATGCCCCCGTACAGTGTTGAGGCCCGGGGCCCACCACCCCTCCCCGCGACCACGATGATGCCTGGGTCACCGTCACGACTACATCCCGCAGCAACCGACAGGTCTTCTGGTGGACACACCCGGATGGTCCCTGGTGGTCCCGATCCACCAGGTAAGCGCGGCTACCTCTGTGACGGGCAAAGCCCCCAAGAATGGGAGCCGTCCCAAGCCAGAGGCGGGTGTGAGTCAGACCGTAGAGAAGGCACAGGCCACAGTTATGGGTATCAGGAGTCCACACTGTTACCGACCCTCCCGTCGAGCTTCAAGAGGCTGAATCAGTGCACCGCCCCCAGCGCGCCCTGTAACCGGCAGCGAGCTGTCGGCCCAGCAACGACGCCACGGACGTCTACACCTTTTTCCAACACCCCGCGACCAGGCATAGGGAACCGCCCCGAAGGACAGCTCAACCCACACCCAGCCACCGAGAGCCGTTTCTGGAGCGACATCTGTAACCGACATGGCGGACGGCCCAGCCTTCGCCCCGCGTAACGACTTCCACTTAAGTACCCCGACCTCGGGCCGACATCTGTAACCGCCCGAGGGCGGCCCAGCCTTCGCCCCAAGCCCAAGTCTACTCGCATGCTGGGTCGCTCCTGGCGGCGGCCCATCAGAGGCTACTACAACTTCTACACGCCTTTAAGGGGTGCCTGTCGCCCTCCTCCTGCATCGTGCAGGGCCCCTTTCGTGCTGGAGGCCGCTCCAACCTCCCCTCGTCAGTCCATGAACTCCCTCAGGACATCCAGGGAGTACAAGAGGGTCCTACGACTGACAAGTTTAGCGAAGCTCAGGCGTCGAGCCCGCTGCAAGCCCAAAGTTATCAGGAAAGTATCATTAGTCGAGGGCCACTTCCCCCTGGCGCACATGGGAAAACCGATGACCTGCATCCTCTGAACCTCCGGCACTTCCCTGAGTAGTACAGGAATGAGAGGGCGGTACTTAGTGACCTTCTCGAGCCGCGCGGCCTCGAGGGTGTCGTCCTTGAACTCGTACCGAACCGTTACATCCACCACCAGTGCCAAGTCGCCCTTTGTGAGAACGAGGTCGGGCGCCAGACACGACCCCGAGGGGCAGGTCCAGCGAACCTCCCTCATCACACTCCAGCCGTAGCTCTGTGCTTCAGTTACGATGAGATCACACACCTTGTGATGCCTCCGGATCCGGCCACACCGGACCTTCGGGCAGATCCCAAGTATGTGCGAACAGGTCTCGGGAGAACCCCGACAGTGTCGACAGAGGACGTCGGAGGACGGTCTCCCCCTCCCTGCCGACTCGCGAGTAGGGTAAACATTTGCCCTTAGCTGAAGTGCCGCAATAAACCGGCCGGGAGTGAACCCCCCCGAGTGGGGGTTGACTAGCCAGCAATTACCGACCCTATCAGCCTCGAACGTCCGAATCCCCAACCCTTGAGATTTCAGGTTAGTCCATCTGTCAAACTCGACCTGGCGCCAATCACACGGGATTAGGCGCCTCCCAGGCGTCAGCGAGCTGGGGGTCCCCGTGTGCCCCTCCGCAGGGGCACCTGTCTCTGGACTAGCCCCCACCTCCTCC
Source organism: Epinephelus moara (assembly GCF_006386435.1). Taxonomy (NCBI): domain Eukaryota; kingdom Metazoa; phylum Chordata; class Actinopteri; order Perciformes; family Serranidae; genus Epinephelus; species Epinephelus moara. The sequence goes on along the minus strand of NW_026080183.1, from coordinate 18,207 downwards.
CCCTCCGCAGGGGGGTCCAGGCTGGGGAGTTCGTCCAGTGAACCCCCAGCTCTCAGCCAAGCTCTCTCAAAAGTCCTGTACTTGATCGTTTGGCGAGAGATCCATCGCACTGTTTCGTCCGAAGACTGGAACAGGCCATAGATCCTCCGGGCTTGTATAGCCGCCACAACCCTTGACAATCTGGGTATGCCCAATCCACCACTGGACTTCTTGGAATATAGTAATCCATTCGTTGTACAAGTTGGCAGGTGAAGCCATGACTTCACCGCCTTTCTGATGTGAGCGTCTACTTCTGTCAGGGCCAGGTCTGACACCATGCAATGATCGGCCTCAAAGATCACCCTCGGAAGAGCATAGTTGACCAACAGGTCCACCCTCTCGATCGGGCCCAAGGGTGTTCCTCCGATGGCAGCTATCCAACGGTGGAGTCGCTCGCCGATGCCCTTAGAGACAATCCCTGTCCGCGGGTTAACGGTCACGCCCAAGTACTTAACGAGACAATCCCTGTCCGCGGGTTAACGGTCACGCCCAAGTACTTAACGCCCTCGTCCGGCCCGATCAGGTGAAGGGGCTCGCCTCCCAACAGCCAGGGGGGCCGGCCGTTGATAGTGCGCACCCGCCCCACCGTCTCGGCAAAGAACCCGTGGCACTTACTGGGCTGCACCCTCATCCCAGTAAGCTCGCAGAAAGTCTCCAGGACATCCAGGTTGGCCACCATACCCTCCCAGGAGCTGCTCAGCAAGACTAGATCATCGGCGAATGCCAGCGCCGTAATGGATTTACCGTTTGCAACATATCCATGACCCTCGCGTTCAAGTGGCTGGACCAGTGGATCCAGAGCAATGTTGAAGAGGAGGGGCGACATGGGATCGCCCTGCTTTACCCCCACCTTCATGGCGATGTCCGCAGTGCACCCTTCTGCGCATCGCACCTTGGTCACACATTTCTCGTACGAATTCCTGACCAATCCCAGCATGTGCTGGTCCAACCCTTTCTGTTCAAGAGCACTCAGGATATGCTCATGTGACACAGTGTCGAAAGCCTTCGCAAAGTCGACGAATACCACCCCAAGGGAGGATCTTTCTTGCCGACTCAGTCACATTACTCCCTCCAAGACCGACAGGTTTTCAGAGCAGCCCGGAGAGGCTATAAAGCCCCTCTGGCGCGGATGGATAGGACACGCCGCCGTCATCCTATCTGTCAGGATCCGCGAAAAGAGCCTCAAGACCATAGACCCAATGGTGATCGGACGCCATTGGTTGACGTCACCGAGCCGACCCGAGTCAGTGGTCTTAGGTATTAGTATCGTCTGACACTTCTTGAAGACCCCCGGCAGGGTCCCAGAGACCAACCATGTGGAGAACATGTGTGCCAACTTCTCGCCCTTAGGGTCCCAACCAAGTAGCAGGGACTTGGTTATCCCATCGGGACCGGGGGAGGAACAGCCCTTGATAGCTCGTAGGTGTCTCATGACCTCCAGAGGCGTCACCAGATAGCAGAAAACTGAGTTATCGGCCCTTCCAAGGCCGCCGAACGCACCAAGCCCCCTGAACGGTCTGACGTCACCCCACCTGCCCTCGAACACCGCAGTGATCTCAGACAGCGGGACGGTACAGATCTGACCCGTTTGCCCATCCAGGACAAGAGACGCCAACTTGGCCCTATCCGAGTGGTAAAGGCGGAACAGGCGTTGGCGGGCAGCCCGCCTCAACCTGCACCGCCGGACCGAACCGATTGCCGGCCGCCCAGCAGACCTCTTCCGACCCGAATGTCCAGCTCCCGCCACCCGGCCCACCTCTCGGATCAGAGTGGAGGAGGCAGATGTGATGGCTTCCTGAGTGCAATCACCCTCCGTGATGGGGACCTCGTCAGACTTGCCATTCCGGCCCAGGGCCGCAGTTTGGAGGCTCTCTCGAAGCGCGTCCTCGACCGTCAGCTGCGGCACCTTGGGACTCACGCCCTCCGATACCTGGGATTGGCTAAGTCTCCCCAAATTCCGAATGGCCTTTCTCGAAGTTCTGCACTGTGGCCAAGTATGCCTCCCTTCCTTCCCGCTGCCATGGTCAGCGGCCACCGACCCTGATGTCGAGGGCATGTCCTGACAGGCGGGAGTTAGTTCGTTGACCTCCTCAGGCCTCCACTTTCTGAAACCAACATGGCCCCGACGACGGCCACCACACCTCGACTTGTTCCACAAGTAGGTAGCAGTATGAGCTTTTAGCCTGTGTTGGGACCGACCTCTGACCGAACTAAAGACCCTAGGGCAGAGATTGCAGCGCAACCTGCCCACCGACAACCGGCCACCCTGACACTTGGGTATGTGACAGGAAACCTGATGACGGTTAGGTCGGGACATCCCACACCTGCCGCAAGCCTACAGCACAGACTCCACCCCATGAACCAGGCCCAGGTGGGACTCCAGCTCACGAGCGGTGCCCGGCTGCTTACCACAAAGCCCACAAGGTTCCAAACCGGGCAGGCGGACCGTATACGACACCATGCCAGCACCAACTGGGTCCCCTGATTTGCTAGTAGACTAGTAGAAGACAGTTGGGGTGACTGCACGCCTGGGGGCCCACTACCACTGGATCCAGGCCTTGATTCGAAACACCCCATTGGTCGTTGTCTTCGAGCGGTGGGCTCGCCATCCGTCGGCCGAGCTACGGGCTGTTTGCGTTTTTGAGGGCCATGGGAACCCTTCACCCCACTTGTCATCATGGGGCGCCTCTCTACCAGTGGATCTGAGCCAGATCCCTGGCTTGAGGACCCAGAAGTCTCCTTGGCCAACAAGTGGCTAGGGTAATGACAGGCCGGCAGAGAGGTTACGCTAGGACCGGGGGAAGGAGCCGCCGCACTCCTCCAGTCCTCTCTCTGCCCATCTCCCAAGAAGGGGAAAGCAAGCTTTCGCCTCCATGACGACAACAGACGGACGCGACACCTAGGAGACTTGGGCGTCGACCCAGCCTCCCAGGCGCTGGCCGCCGCCGCACCACAGAGGTTACTAGCTCTAGCGTTCAATGGAGGCGGGGGGGTGCTGTGGGGAGAGTCCCGGAGGACTAACCCCTTGGACGACCGGAGATTATACCGCCTCTGGAGGGGGGAGAACGAATTAAGGCGCCACGCCAGGGAGGGTAATAGGCCCCCCTGACCGGCTCCAGTCCTCCGCGCCCTCCTCGGGCCGGCACGAGCACCAACGCCTCCAGCCCTGGGCTGCTTGATCCCTCTGGTATCACGGGCGCTGGAGGAGGAATCAGGGTCCCGGGGCGGAGGGACCGCGCCCCCGGGATCCTCACCAGCCATCTCTCTCGAAGAGAGGTGACGCGGCACACCCAGTAAGGGCGACAGACGGACCCGACACCGGAACGGCCTGGGGGTTAGCCCTGGGTCCCAGTGACTGGCCGCCATCGCTCCACCGGAGCGCTCGACACCGTCGTTCGATTGGAGCCAGGTGTCAGTGAGGGCATGCCCCGCAGCAATTCCTCCACGACTACGTAGCAAGTACCGCCCTTGGAAGGGGGACAGCCATTTAAGGCGCCAGGCCAGAGAGGGCGGAGGCCCCCTCTTACCGACACCAGCTGCCCACACCGACCTCGAAGCGGTACCGACACCTGGACTCCGAGTCCTGAGTCTCATCCCGATTCCTCCGGGAGAGTATTGAGTATGATACTCACCTGTTACCAGCAATCGGGTTGTAGCCCAGATTACTTAGATACACCAATCGCTCACCGACCTACTGACCAACCAAATTCTTCACCGAGATAGCGGGTCTTGCACCCTGACCTATCAAAGTCTCTTACACCCACCGAACCACCGCAGCCCCTGGTACACCACCAAAGGCAGAAAGAAACAGGCGCCAGGGCGCTGGGTGGCTGGTTACCGCTCAACCTGGAACCGAAAGGAAAAATCATTCAACTTGGGAAATTATGGAACATTTTAGCCGTCACCGCAGACGTTGCCCGCGGACCGCCACGTGGAGGCGAGTTCCAACCGACTGTGAGNCTTACACCCACCGAACCACCGCAGCCCCTGGTACACCACCAAAGGCAGAAAGAAACAGGCGCCAGGGCGCTGGGTGGCTGGTTACCGCTCAACCTGGAACCGAAAGGAAAAATCATTCAACTTGGGAAATTATGGAACATTTTAGCCGTCACCGCAGACGTTGCCCGCGGACCGCCACGTGGAGGCGAGTTCCAACCGACTGTGAGACCAAGATACATTGCCACCATCCATATGTATCCGGCCAGGATTCGCGGTGCTTTGTTTTAATTAAACAGTCGGATTCCTCTGGTCCGCACCAGTTCTAAGTCAGTTGCTAGTCGCCGCCGCTGACCGCCGTACCCGATCCCCTCCGCCGGCCCGCCTTCCACGTGGCGTCGGACACCGCCCCGCGAAAACCCATGCCCGGCGACGCGTGAGGCGCCGCAGACGAGGGCCCCGCAAGACGGGCCGCGCACCGTGCCTCCGGCAGCGGAGAGAGGACGGCGACGGGGCGACTGCTCCCCCAGCCGCGGCTCGAGCCCAGCCCCGCTTCGCACCCCAGCCCGACCGACCCAGCCCTTAGAGCCAATCCTTATCCCGAAGTTACGGATCTGATTTGCCGACTTCC
>NW_026080183.1:9054-11442 GCF_006386435.1 Epinephelus moara | reverse complement strand
CGAGCCCCCGGAACGGCCTGACGTCACCCCACCTACCCTCGAACACAGCCGTGATCTCAGATAAGGGGACGGGGCAGATCTGACCCGTTTGCCCATCAAGGACAAGAGACGCCAACTTCGCCCTATCCTGCCGATAAAGACGATACAGGTTTCTTCGGACAGTGTACCTCCACCTGCACCGCCTGACCGAACCGGTAGCCGGACGCCCGGCATGCCCCACGCGAACCGAAGGTACGGCCTTCATCTCCCGACCAACCTCACAAAGCATTTTTGAGGAGGCAGACATGATTGCTCCCTGACCGCAATCACTCTCCGTAATGGGGACCTCGTCTGACCCGCCAGCTTTGCCCTCGGCCGCAGCTCTAAGGATCCCCAGAAGCGCGTCCTTGACCGTCTGCTGCGGCACTGGGGGCGTAGAGGGAATCATCCAGGATTCCCTCGCTCGTTCGCTCGCCTTAACCCTCTGCTGGCTGAGTCTCCCCGATTTCCGAACGGCCGTGTGCGGGAGTCTGCACTTTGGCCTTTTCCGTCTTCCTTTCTCACTTGTGTTTAAGTCAGTGGCCACCAGTCCAGGGACCGAGGGCGTGTCTTGGCATACAGGAGCCCCCTCGTTGACCTCCTCGGGCATCCTCTGGTGGGAACCAGCAACCCCTCGGCGGCGGACGCCCCGCACCGGCCTTTCCCTCATGTAGAAAGCAGTATGTGCACGCAGCTTATGCAGTGACAAGCCCCGGCCCGAATGGAACGCCCTGGGACAGTGTTCACACTGGAAGCTGCCCCCAGCCACCGATCCCTGACACTTAGGTAAGTGACAGGCGATCTGGTGGCGATTCGGCCGGACTCGCCCGCAGTCCCTACATGCCCACAGAATCGACTTCACCCCATGAGCCCGGGCCAGATGGTCCTCAAGCTCCAAGGCAGAGTTGACCTGTGTTCCACACCAACTACAAGGTTCCAGGTCAGGCAGACGAACCACGTGACCGGCATTACCAGCACCACTTGGGTCCCCCGAATCGCGCACGAGGGCGGCGGTAGACGTATGGGACGACAGCACGCCCGATCGCTCGCATCCACTAGGTCCGGGCATTGATTCATCAAGTCCCAAGGGCCGTTGATCCCGCACGGCGAGCTTACCGTTCGAAGGCCGAGCTGCCAACCGTTTGCGTTCTTTGGGGCTACCCGAGCCCATCACCCCACTTGTCATCATGGGGCGCCCCTCTACCGGGGGATCTGAGACAGGTCCCCGGCTTGGGGACGCATGTGTCGCCTTGGCCAACAAGTGGCTAGGGTAAGGACAACCTGGCAGGGAGGTTACGCCAGGACCGGGGGAAGGAGCCGCCGCACTCCTCCGGTCCTCTCTCTGCCCATCTCCCGAGACGGGGAAAGCAAGCTTTCGCCTCCATGACGACGACAGACGGACGCGACACCTAAGAGACTTGGGCGTCGACCCAGCCTCCCAGGCGCCGGCCACCGCCGCACCACCGAGGTTACTAGCTCTAACGTTCAATGGAGGCGGGGGGGTGCTATGGGGAGAGTCCCGGAGGACTAACCCCTTGGACGACCGGAGATTGTACCGCCTCTGGAGGGGGGAGAACGAATTAAGGCGCCACGCCAGGGAGGGTGATAGGCCCCCCTGACCGGCTCCAGTCCTCCGCGCCCTCCTCGGGCCGGCACGAGCACCACCGCCTCCAGCCCTGGGCTGCTGGATCCCTCTGGTATCACGGGCGCTGGAGGAGGAATCAGGGTCCCGGGGCGGAGGGACCGCACCCCCGGGATCCTCACCAGCCATCTCTCTTGAAGAGGGGTGACGCGGCACACCCAGCAAGGGCGACAGACGTACCCGACACCGGAACGGCCTGGGGGTTAGCCCTGGGTCCCAGTGACCGGCCGCCATCGCTCCACCGGAGCGCTCGACACCGTCGTTCGATTGGAGCCAGGTGTCAGTGAGGGCATGCCCCGCAGCAATTCCTCCACGACTCCGCAACAGGTACCGCCCATGGAAGGGGGACAGCCATTTAAGGCGCCAGGCCAGAGAGGGCGAAAGCCCCCTCCTACCGACACCCGCTGCCCGCACCGACCCTGAAGCGGTACCGACACCTGGACTCCGAGTCCTGGGTCTCATCCCGACTCCTCCGGGAGAGTTCTGAGTACAATACTCACCTTTTTAAGCAATCGGGTTGTATCCCAGATTACTATGAAACCAATCGCTCACCGGCCTACTCACCAACCAAGTCCTTCACCAAGATAGCGGGTCTTGCACCCTGACCTATCAAAGTCTCTTTAAACCCACCGAACCTCCGCAGCCCCTGGTACACCACCAAAGGCAGAAGAAAAAAGGTGCCAGGGCGCTGGGTGGCCGGTTACCGCTCAACCGGAACCGAAAGGAAA
>NW_026080183.1:1588-8934 GCF_006386435.1 Epinephelus moara | reverse complement strand
ACTGTCTTTTCTTTAATAATTCATCAACGCTTTAAGGTAGGGGGCTGACCTTTGAGTATGCGCATCAGGAGGCCACAGGCAAATAAGATGCCAAGTTTCAGACCTGTAGACCTGCAGAGCAGCTCCCTCGCTGCGATCTATTGAAAGTCAGCCCTTGATCCGAGCTTTTGTCGGCCGCGGGCGCGGGCCTCACCGACATCCTCCCTCCCTCCCTCCCGCCCCTGGAGTACCAGGGGCGCGAAAAACAAAGTCAAATAATCACAAGTAAATGGATGAAAATTGCCAGAGTCCCAGCCTCAGGCTGCCTCATTCTCATTAGTGGTCTGCCTGGAGGGTTAATACCCTATGCACCACGAGTTTACTGCCTGGGTCAGGCAGCGGATTCCGGCAGATCGTTCGACCCAAAGGGAAAAGAATAGTAACTTGTACTCAGCATGTGTCCCATGAATCCGAGGATTGTCTGTACCATTACCAACGCTTTGGCATACGCCTTTGCACGCCAGCGTCTGGGCAGATGCAACTAGGCCTGTGGTCCGTTGTACATCCCCCGAACGTAGGGTCTGAAGATGGGTAGAACACCCAGAGCTCCAAGTCACTCTAGATCCAGAGCGGTAAGGGACCTCGGGTAATCACCCCGAGGCCGGGCGCCTATCGGACAGCACACCGGAGCAGCGAAGGCCCCATGTGCAGCAGAAGAACGACAGGGTCATCCCACGTTGCCCCCGACAACCATCAAGCTACACCAAGCCGGTGGGAAGCTTCTTCATTTGAAGCATTTCCGGGCGGCCCCCCGCCCCTCCGGGANGCCGGTGGGAAGCTTCTTACACCTTCCCTGAACTCATCCTTCATTTGAAGCATTTCCGGGCGGCCCCCCGCCCCTCCGGGACCCTGTCCACCGGAGGTTACATGCTATGCCAGGGTCCCCAATATGCGGCAAAGGTCTCCCTTTCACGCCCCTCGGGCCGGTCCAGTTTGGTTGCGGGCTTAAATCGCAAGCTCCAAGACGCCAAGATGTGGTCAGGAGCGAATTGCATGACTTATGTGACAGCGATGAACAGGTGTCATGCCCCCGTACAACGCTGAGGCCCGGGGCCCACCACCCCTCCCCGTGACCACGATGATGCCTCACGACCACATCCCGCAGCTACAGACAGGTCTTACCTGGCGGACACACCCGTAAGATCCCCGGTGGTCCCGATCCACCGGGTAGCGCGGCTTCCTCTGTGACGGGCAAAGCCCTCGCGGACGAGAGCCACCCCAAGCCAGAGGTGGGTGTGGTTAAGACCGTAAAGAGGGCACAGGCCGCAGATGCAGGGTAACCTACATTGCTACCGACCCTCCCGTCGAGCTTCAAGAGACAAACAGTGCACCGCCCCCAGCACGACTACTGTCGACTCACAGCAAGCTGCCAGCCCAGCCACCGCACCGCGGGCAGTTACACCTTTTCCAACACCCCGAGCCCAGGCCGACATCTGTAACCATCCGAACGGACGGCCCAGCCTTCGCCCCAGACCGCAGGGTGCCGTTTCTGGCATGTTGCGTACGGGCCGACATCTGTAACCGCCATGGCAGACAGCCCAGCCTTCGCCCCGCATAACAACTTCCACTTAAGTACACCGATCTCAGGCCGACATCTGTAACCGCCGAGATAGACGGCCCAGCCTTCGCCCCTCGACACAATGTACTCGGTCGCTGAGTCGCTCCTGGCAACGGCTCAACTAGAGACTGCTACGACTTACACGCCCTTTTAGGGGTCCCCCTCGCCCTCGGCCTTCAGTAGGGGCCCCTTTCGTGATGGAGGCCGCCCCAATCTCCCCTCATCATTCCATGAACTCCCTTAAGACATCCAGGGAGTACAGGAGGGTCCTTCGACTGACAAGTTTAGCAAAGCTCCGGCGTCGAGCTTGCTTCAAGCCCAAGGCCATCAGAAAATCGTTATTGGTTGAGGGCCACTTGCCCCTGGCGCCCACTGGAAAACCGAAAACCTGCACCCTGCGAACCGTCAACAGTCTCTGAGGCAGTACGTGACAGAGAGGGCGGTACTTGTTCACTTTCTCGAGCCGCGCGGTCTCAAGTGAGTCTTCCTCGAGCTCGTACCGAATCGTCACATCCACCACCAGTGCCAAATCGTCTTTCGTGAAGACAAGGTCGGGCACCAAGGCCCCACTCGAAGGAAGGGTCCAGCGGACCTCCCTCATCACACTCCAGCCGTAGCGCTGTGCTTCAGTCACGATGAGATCACACACCTTGTGGTGCCGTTGGATTCGACCATGTTGAACCTTCGGACATGCCCCAAGAATGTGTGAACAGGTCTCGGGAGAACCCCGACAGTACCGACAAAGGGCATCGGAGGACTGTCTCCCCCTCCCTGCCGACTCTCGGGTTGGGTACACATTTGCCCTCAGTTGAAGTGCCGCAATATACTGGCCGGGAGTGAACCCCCCCGAATGGGGGTCGACTAGCCAGCAATTACTGATCCTGTCAGCCTCGAACAGCCGTATGCCTCGCCCTTGAGAATTCAGGTTGGCCCATCTGTCGAACTCGACCTGGCGCCAGTCACACGGGACCAAGCGCCTCCTTGGCTTCAGCGAGTTGGGGGCTGCCGTGCTCCCCTCCGCAGGGGAGCCTACCTCTGGACTAGTTCCCACTTCCACCCCCTCCGCAGGGGGATCCAGGCTGGGAATTTCATCCAGTGAGCCTCCAGCTCTCAGCCATGCCCTCTCGAATGTTCTGTACTTTATCGTTCGACGAGTAATCCACTGCACTGTCTCATCCCTGGAGTGAAACAGGCCGTAGATCCTCCGGGCTTGTATCGATGCAGCAACCTTGGACAACCTTGGAATGCCCAATCCACCACTGGACTTTCATGAGTATATCAAACCATCCGTTGTGCAAGCTGGCAGGTGTAGCCAGTGCTTCACCGCCCGTCTTATGCGTGCATCGATTTCTGTCAGGACCTGGTCTGACACCACGCAATGATTAGCCTCAAAGATCACCCTCGGCAGAGCATAGTTGACCAACAGGTCCACCCTTTCGATCAGGCCTAAGGGTGTCCCTCCGATGGCAGCTATCCACCGCTGGATTCGCTCGCCGATACCCTTGGAAACCAACCCTGTCCACGGGTTTATTGTTACGCCCAAATACTTCACGCCCTCGCCCGGCCCGATCTGGTGGATGGGCACGCCTCCCAGCAGCCAGGGGGGTCGGCCACCGATCGTACGCACCTGCCCCACCGTCTCGGCAAAGAACCCGTGGCACTTACTGGGCTGCACCCTCATCCCAGTAAGCTCACAGAAGGCCTCCAGGATATCAATGTTGGCCTCCATACCCTCCCATGAGCTGCTCAACAAGACCAAATCATCGGCAAATGCCAAAGCCGTTATGGATTTCCCTTCCGCACCAAATCTATGGCCCTCGCGTTGAAGTGCTTGGACTAGTGGATCCAAAGCAATGTTAAAGAGGAGAGGGGACATGGAGTCTCCCTGTTTCACTCCTACTTTAATGGCGATGTCTGCAGTGCACCCTTCTGCGCATCGCACTTTGGTAGTGCAGTCCTCATAAGAATTCCTGACCAGTTCCAGCATGTGTTGGTCTAACCCCTTCCGTTCCAGAGCACTCAGGAGATGCTCATGTGAAACGGTATCGAAAGCCTTAGCGAAGTCGACAAATACGACCCCAAGGGATGACCTTTCTCTTGTGCTCAACTTCATTACACCCTCCAAGACCGAAAGATTTTCTGAGCAGCCAGGGGAGGCTATAAAGCCTCTCTGCCGCGGATGGATAGGGCACGCCGCCGTCATCCTACCCGTCAGGATCCGCGAGAAAAGCCTCAAGACCAAAGACCCAATGATAATTGGACGCCACTGGTTGACGTCCCCGAGCCGCTCCGGGTCAGTGGTCTTAGGTATGAGTACTGTCCGGCACCTCTTAAAGACTTCTGGCAGGGTCCCCGAGACCAGCCATGTGGAGAACATGCACGCCAACTTCTCACCTTTTGGGTCCCAACCCAGGAGAAGGGATTTCGTAACGCCATCGGGACCCAGGGAGGAACGGTCCTTAACAGCTCGTAAGTGATTCATGACTTCCGTGGGTGTGATCAGGCCACAGAAGACCGAGTTATCAGCCCGCCCAAGGCCACCAAACGCACCGAGCCCCCGGAACGGCCTGACGTCACCCCACCTACCCTTGAACACAGCCGTGATCTCAGATAAGGGGACGGGGCAGATCTGACCCGTTTGCCCATCAAGGACAAGAGACGCCAACTTCGCCCTATCCTGCCGATAAAGACGATACAGGTTTCTTCGGACAGTGTACCTCCACCTGCATCGCCTGACCGAACCGATAGCTGGACGCCCAGCATGCCCCACGCGAGCCGAAGGTACGGCCTTCATCTCCTGACCAACCTCACGAAGCATTTCGGAGGAGGCAGACATGATTGCTCCCTGACAACAATCACTCTCCGTAATGGGGACCTCGTCTGACCCACCAGCGTTGCCCTCGGCCGCAGCTCTAAGGATCCCCAGAAGCGCGTCCTTGACCGTCTGCTGCGGCACTGGGGGCGTAGAGGGAATCATCCAGGATTCCCTCACTCGTTCGCTCGCCTTAACCTTCTGCTGGCTGAGTCTCCCCGATTTCCGAACGGCCGTGTGCGGGAGTCTGCACTTTGACCTTTTCCGTCTCCCATTCTCACTTGTGTTAAAGTCAGTGGCCACCGGTCCAGGGACCGAGGGCATGTCTTGGCATACAGGAGCCCCCTCGTTGACCTCCTCAGGCATCCTCTGGTGGGAACCAGCAACACCTCGGCGGCGGACGCCCTGCACCGACCTTTCCCTCAAGTAGATTACGGTATGTTCACGCAGCCTGTGCAGTGACAAGCCTCGGCCGGAATGGAACGCCCTGGGACAGTGTTCGCACCGGAAACTGCCCCCAGCCACCGACCCCTGACACCTAGGTAGATGACAGGCGATCTGGTGGCGATTCGGCCGGACTTGCCCGCAGTCCCTACATGCCCACAGAATCGACTTCACCCCATGAGCTCGGGCCAGATGGTCCTCAAACTCAGAGGCAGAGTTGACCTGTGTTCCACACCATCCACAAGGTTCCAGGTCAGGAAGACGAACCACGTAACCGGCATCACCAGCACCACTTGGGTCCCCCGAATCGCGCACGAGGGCGGCGGTAGACGTTTGGGACGACAGCACGCCCGATTGCTCACTTCCACTAGATCCGGGCATTGATTTGTCAAGTCCCATGGGCCGTTGATCCCGCACGGCGAGCTTACCGTTCGAAGGCCGAGCTGCCAACCGTTTGCGTTTTTTGGAGCTACCAGAGCCCATCACCCCACTTGTCATCGTGGGGCGCCCCTCCACCGGTGGATCTGAGACAGGTCCCCGGCTTGGGGACGCATGTGCCTCCTTGGCCAACAAGTGGCTAGGGTAATGACAGGCTGGCAGAGAGGTTACGCTAGAACCGGGGGAAGGAGCCGCCGCACTCCTCCGGTCCTCTCTCTGTCCATCTCCCATAGAGGGGAAGGTGAGCTTTCGTCTCCACGACGATGACAGACGGACGCGACACCTAAGAGACTTGGGTGTGAACCCAGCCTCCCAGACGCCGGCCGCCGCCGTATCGCGGGGGCTACTGACTCTCACGTTCGAAGAGGGCGGGGGGGGTGCTCAAGGGTGAGTCCCGGAGGACTGCACCCCTGGTCGACCGCAAGTTGTACCGCCTCTGAAGGGGGGAGAACAAATTAAGGTGCCATGCCAGGGAGGGCGATAGGCCCCCCAGGCCGGCTCCAGTCCTCTGTCCCCTCCTTGGGCCGGCACGAGCACCGCCGCCTCCAGTCCTGGACTTCAAGACCCTTCCGGGTTGCATTCATGCTCAGGGAGGGGTGACGCTGCACCGCCGGCAAAGGTGAAAGCCGAACTCGACACCGGAACGGCCGGGGTGTCAGCCCGGGGTCCCAGTGCCCAGCCGCCTCCACTCCACCAAGGCGCTCGTCACCGTCGTTCAAATGAAGCCAGGCGCCCTGTGAGGGATGCCCCGCGGCATTCCTCCTCCGCTTGCGCAACAGGTACCGCCCCTGGATGGGGGGCAGCCATTTAAGGCGCCAGGCCGCAGAGGGTGTTAGCCCTCCCCAACCGACGCCCGCTGCCCGCACCGACCTCAGAGCGGCACCGGCGCCTGGACTCCGAGTCCTGGGTTTCATCCCAACTCCTCAGGGACTACTATTATTCAGTAACAGAGTATCACTCTAGTTACGAAGAATCTTTTACGCCCACTGGCCTACTAACCAACACTCGATCACTCACTTTGAAGATAGCGGGTCTTGCACCCTGACCTATCAATCGCCGTTTACCCACTCAGCACACCGCAACCCCTGGTACACCACCAAAGGCAGAAAGAAACAGGTGCCAGGGCGTTGGGTGGCATGTCACCGCTCAAACCTCGAACCGAAAGGAAAAATTATTCAACTGAGGAAATTACGGAACATCTTAGCCGTCACCGCAGACGTTGCCCGCGGACCGCCACGTGGAGGCGAGTTCCAACCGACTGTGAGACCAAGATACATTGCCACCATCCACATGTATCCGGCCAGGATTCGCGGTGCTTTGTTTTAATTAAACAGTCGGATTCCCCTGGTCCGCACCAGTTCTAAGTCAGTTGCTAGTCGCCACCGCTGACCGCCGTACCCGATCCCCTCCGCCAGCCCGCCTTCCACGCGGCGTCGGACACTGCCCAGCGAAAACCCATGCCCGGCGACGCGTGAGGCGCCGCAGACGAGGGCCCCGCAAGACGGGCCGCGCACCGCGCCTCCGGCAGCGGAGAGAGGACGGCGACGGGGCGACTGCTCCCCCAGCCGCGGCTCGAGCCCAGCCCCGCTTCGCACCCCAGCCCGACCGACCCAGCCCTTAGAGCCAATCCTTATCCCGAAGTTACGGATCTGATTTGCCGACTTCCGTTAACTACCTTGATCTAACATGCCAGAGGCTGTTCACCTTGGAGACCTGCTGCGGATATGGGTACGGCCTGGCGCAAGATTTACACCTTCTCCCCCGGATTTTCAAGGGCCAGCGAGAGCTCACCGGACGCTGCCGGAACCGCGACGCTTTCCAGGGCGCGGGCCCCTCTCTCGGGGCGAACCCATTCCAGGGCACCCTGCCCTTCACAAAGAAAAGAGAAATCTCCCCGGGGCTCCCGCCAGCTTCTCCGGGATCGTTTGCGTTACCGCACTGGACGCCTTGCGGCGCCTATGTCCGCCACTTCAGATTCGGGGATCTGTGCTGGGTGGAGGTGGGAGAGGCGGAGGGCGGTGGCCAGGGAGAGCCGAGCCCCGGGGGTGCCTGGCG
>NW_026080183.1:594-1557 GCF_006386435.1 Epinephelus moara | reverse complement strand
AGCTACCGTCTGTCCCAGCCCCTGCCTCTCGGCGCCCCCTCGATGCTCTTAGCTGAGTGTCCCGCGGGGTCCGAAGCATTTACTTTGAAAAAATTAGAGTGTTCAAAGCAGGCCCGGTCACCTGAATACCGCAGCTAGGAATAATGGAATAGGACTATTCCATCTATTTTGTGGGTTTTTGCGATCTTCGTGAGGGGGAGAAGAGGTGGGGAATAACAGAGAGTTGAGCGTAAGAGAAAGACAGGGAACTTGTTCCTAAACCAAATGCCACGGCCCCTGTGTGGTATTTNGGTTTTTGCGATCTTCGTGAGGGGGAGAAGAGGTGGAGAAAAAACAGAGAGTTGAGCGTAAGAGAAAGACAGGGAGAGAAAAAACAGAGAGTTGAGCGTAAGAGAAAGACAGGGAACTTGTTCCTAAACCAAATGCCACGACCCCTGTGTGGTATTTTGGATTTAAACCAAATGACAGAGGGGAGCCCAGTAATTTGGACGAGCCGGTATGCCGGGTTTGTTCTAAAATCATCTCAACAAAAACAGCAAATACGACCAAATTTGCAGCCACTTCAGAAGTTAAGTAGCGTTTCCTCACCGTTCTCATCGGGGCCTCCTGATGGCTAAAACCGGTGATGTTGAAATACACACAATAGTGGTCAGACACAGCCGGGTCAACAACAGGGGACACACCAGTGGACAGGCCATAGGTTATGACCAGGTCCAGGGTAGGCCTGGGACGATCGGCGATCAAATTGTATATTGGCGATTGGAGGGTTGCCAGGCGATTTGCTGGATATCAAGGCGATTTGAAAACAACAACAACAACAACAAAAAAAAGGCACTCTACCGTGCATTAAGAGATGTTTTTTGGGGAAATACATGACTGTCAGAGAAGCCCCGTTTACAAACAGACCTACAATCCATCTCCTTTCCTCTCCTTTCTGACAGGGCACCCCCCCCCCCCCCCCCC
>NW_026080183.1:0-461 GCF_006386435.1 Epinephelus moara | reverse complement strand
AGCCCTGCGCTGACAGTGACAGGGCGCATCTCTTTGATCCGAAGTGACACAGCCCGTTTGCTCATGCTTCGGAGTCGTTCAATAGAGTAATTGCAAATAAATATTGTTTTAATGTGTAACTATTGAAATGTTAAAGCTATAGTGCGTAACTTCTACAGGTCCGTAAATGTCCGTTTCACCCAAGCCATTACTAGAGGAGATGACACAATGCTGATTAAGCCGATCGGCTCCTCGAACATCTCGCGGTATTTTTCAATATATATCATTTTTAGTTTGCGTGTCGACCGGCGACATTGCCGCGCTGGTGCACAGGAAATGCTTCCTCACAACAAGAAGGGAGGGGGAGGAAGAGTGGAGAGTGTCACAGCAAGAGGTAGAGCGCAGGTAGAAAGAGAAAGCAACATGGTGGAGAAGCAGCCGAGACACGATTCAGAAGTGGATCCTACCACAAAGAAAAAGCC
>NW_026080182.1:0-6064 GCF_006386435.1 Epinephelus moara | reverse complement strand
CCCCTAGATCCCAAGGGCAGTCCCACCATTACCAGCGCTTTGGCATACGTCATTGCACGCCCGCGCCTGGGTAGGACATAACTATGTCTTCAGTCCGTTGTATGTCCCCCGAACGTAGGGTCTGAGGCTGGGCAGAACACCCAGGTCCCCAAGTCACTCTAGATCCAGAGTGGGGGAGCCTCGGGACCGCTCCCGAGAGTCACTCTAGATCCAGAGTGGGGGAGCCTCGGGACCGCTCCCGAGGATGACGACAACCGCTGCCGCCGAAAGCACCAATTTCGCCCCATGTGCACTAGGAGAACGGCTGAGCCATCCCACGCAATACCATTATCAAAGCTACATCACAGCCGGTGGGAAGCTTCTTGACACCCTCCCTGAACTCCTCCTTCATGCGAGACGTTTCCAGGGGGCCCCCCGACCCTCCAGACTCTGTCCACCGGAGACCGTCTGCCATGCCAGAGCCTGCTAACGGCAAAGGCCTCCCTTCCACGCCCCTCGGGCCGGTCCAGTTTGGGTGCGGGCTTAAATTGCGAGCAACCTAGACGCCAAGATGTAGTCAGGAGCGAGTTGCATGACTTATGTGACAGCGCTCAACAGGTGTCATGCCCCCGTAGAACACTGAGGCCCGGGGCCCACCACCCCTCCCCGTAACCACGATGATGCCTGGGTCACCGTCACGACTACATCCCGCAGCAGTCGACAGGTCTTCTGGTGGACACACCCGGAGTGTCCCTGGTGGTCCCGATCCACCAGGTATGCGCGGCGGTCTCTGTGACGGGCAAAGTCCCCGAAACGGGGGCCATCCCAAACCAGAGGTGGGCGTGATTCAGACCGTAGAGAGGGCACAGGCCGCAGTACAAGTATCAGGGCTTACACCGCTACCGACCCTCCCGTCGTGCTTCAAGAGACTAATCAGTGCATCGCCCAAGGCGCGACCCCTGTAACCGCCAGCAAGCTGACAGCCCAGCCTCCACGACTCGGACGCCTACACCTTTTCACCACCCCATGACCAAGCCGACATCTGTAGCCACCCCGAAGGGCGGCCCAGCCTTCGTCCCAGAACACAGAGTGCTGTTTCTGGTATGCTGCGTACGAGCCGACACCTGTAACCGCCATGGCGGACGGCCCAGCCTGCGTCTCGCGTAACAGTTCCCACTTAAGTACACCAGGCTCGGGCCAACACCTGTTAGCCGCCGGAAGACGACCCAGCCTCCGCCCCGCTCCCAGGTGCACTCGTTTGCTGAACCGCTCCTGGAAGCAGACCAGCCAGAGGCTTCTACTACTAGGTGGTGAACCACCATTCTACACGCCTTTTAGGGGAACCCGCCGCAACCGACCTTCACTTCGCGGGGCCCCTTCCGTGTCGGAGGTAGGACAAACCTCCCCTCATCAGTCCATGAACTCCCTCAGGACGTCCAGGGAGTACAGGAGGGTTCTGCGACTGATGAGTTTAGCGAAGCTCAGGCGTCGAGTTCGCTTCAAGCCCAAGGTTTTCAGGAAAGTATCATTGTTCGAGGGCCATTTACCTCTCGCACCCACAGGGAAACCGATGACCTGCACCCTCTGAACCGTAGACACCTCCCGAAGTAGTACAGGAACAAGAGGGCGGTACTTAGTGACCTTCTCAAGCCGCGCCTCCTCAAGAGAGTCATCATTTAGCTCGTACCGAATCGTAACATCCACCACCAGTGCCAAATCACCCTTTGTGAAGACAAGGTCGGGTGCCAGAATGCCCCCCGAGGGGAGAGTCCAGCGAACCTCCCTCATCACACTCCAGCCGTAGCTCTGTGCTTCAGTTTCGATGAGATCACACACCTTGTGGTGCCTTCGAATCCTGCCGAGCTTGACCTTCGGGCAAGCCCCAAGTATGTGTGAACAGGTCTCGGGAGAACCCCGACAGTATCGACAAAGAGCATCGGAGGACAGTCTCCCCCTCCCTGCCGACTCTCGAGTAGGGAAAACATTTGCCCTCAACTGAAGAGCAGCAATGTACCGGCCGGGAGTGAACCCCCCCGAGTGGGGATCCACTAGCCAGCAATTACTGACCCTATCAGCCTCAAACATCCGAATGCCCCGCCCTTGAGATTTCAGGTTAGCCCATTTGTCGAACTCGACCTGGCGCCAATCGCACGGGATCAAACGCCTCTTGTGCGTCAATGAGCGGGGGGTCCCCGTGATCCCCTCCGCAGGGGAACCTGTCTCTGGGCTAGGCCCCACCTCTCCCCCCTCCGCAGGGGGGTTCAGGCTGGGGAGTTCGTCCAGTGAACCCCCAGCTCTCCGCCAAGCTCTCTTGAAAGCCTTGTACTTAATCGTTCGACGAGAAATCCACCTGACTGTCTCATCCGAGGAGAGAAACAGGTTGTAGATTCTCCGGGCTTGTATAGACGCCACGACCCTTGTCAACCTGGGTATGCCCAGTCCACCGCTGGACTTCCTTGAGTATAGTAACCCGTCTGTTGTACAAGTTGGCAGGTGAAGCCACGACTTCACCGCCCTTCTGATGCGTGTGTCTACTTCTGTCAGGACCGGGCCTGACACCATGCAGTGATCGGCTTCGAAGATCACTCTCGGCAGCGCATAGTTGACCAACAGGTCCACCCTTTCGATCGGGCCCAAGGGTGTACCTCCGATGGCAGCTATCCACCGCTGGACTCGCTCGCCGATATCCCTGGAGACGATCCCTGTCCACGGGTCAACGATAACGCCCAGGTACTTTACGCCCTCGCCCGGCCCGATAAGGTGAAGGGGCACGCCTCCCAACAGCCAGGGGGACCGACCATTGATCTTGCGCACCCGCCCCACCGTCTCGGCAAAAAACCCGTGGCACTTACCGGGCTGAACGCTCAGCCCAGTAAGCTCGCAGAACGACTCCAGAATATCCAGGTTGGCCACCATACCCTCCCATGAGCTACTCAACAAAACCAAATCATCAGCAAATGCCAGTGCCGTGATGGATTTACCCTTGGACACAAATCCTTGGCCCTCGCGTTCGAGGCTCTGCACCAGTGGATCCAGAGCAATGTTGAAGAGGAGGGGTGACATGGAGTCACCCTGCTTTACCCCCACCTTCATGGCAATGTCAGCAGTGTCACCTTCTGCACATCGCACCTTGGTTACACAGTTCTCATAAGAATTCCTGACCAATTCCAGCATGTGTTGGTCTAACCCCTTCCGTTCCAAAGCACTCAGGAGGTGCTCGTGCGAAACGGTATCAAAAGCCTTTGCAAAGTCGACAAATACGACCCCAAGGGAGACCCTTTCTTGCCTGCTCAACTTCATTACTCCCTCCAAGACCGACAGGTTTTCTGAACAGCCCGGAGAGGCTATAAAGCCCCTCTGGCGCGGATGGATAGGACACGCCGCCGTCATCCTAACCGTCAGGATCCGCGAAAAGAGCCTCAAGACCATCGACCCAATAGTGATCGGACGCCATTGGTTGACGTCCCCCAGCAGATCAGGGGTCGTGGTCTTAGGTATAAGTACCGTCCTGCACTTTTTAAAGACCTCCGGCAGAGTCCCCGAGACCAGCCATGTGGAGAACATGTGTGCCAACTTCTCCCCTTTGGGGTCCCAACCAAGCAGCAGGGGCTTGGTTATCCCGTCGGGA
This sequence comes from Epinephelus moara, assembly GCF_006386435.1. NCBI lineage: Eukaryota > Metazoa > Chordata > Actinopteri > Perciformes > Serranidae > Epinephelus > Epinephelus moara. The sequence continues at coordinate 2,457 of NW_026080182.1, read as the reverse complement.
CCCGGGGAGGAACAGCCCTTGATAGCTCGTAAGTTTTTCATGACCTCCAGAGGCGTCACCAGATGACAGAACACTGAGTTATCGGCCCGTCCCAGGCAGCAGGACGAACCAAGCCCCCGGAACGGTCGGACGTCACCCCACCTGCCCTCGAACACCGCAGTGATCTCAGACAGCGGGACGGGGCAGATCTGACCCGTTTGCCCATCCAAGACAAGAGACGCCAACTTGGCCCTATCCGAGTGGTAAAGGCGGAACAGGCGTTGGCGGGCAGCCCGCCTCAACCTGCACCGCCGGACCGAACCGATTGCCGGCCGCCCAGCAGACCTCTTCCGACCCGAATGTCCAGCACCCGCCACCCGGCCCACCTCTCGGATCAGAGTGGAGGAGGCAGATGTGATGGCTTCCTGAGTGCAATCACCCTCCGTGATGGGGACCTCGTCAGACTTACCAGTCCGGCCCAGGGCCGCAGCTTGGAGGCACTCACGAAGCGCGTCCTCGACCGTAAGCTGCGGCACCTTGGGACTCACGCCCTCCGATACCTGCGATTGGCTAAGTCTCCCCACATTCCGAATGGCCTTTCTCGAAGTTCTGCACTGTGGCCAAGTATGCCTCCCTTCCTTCCCGCCGCCATGGTCAGTGGCCACCGACCCTGATGTCGAGGGCATGTCCTGACAGGCGGGAGTTAGCTCGTTGACCTCCTCAGGCCTCCACTTCCTGAAGCCAACATGGCCCCGACGACGACCACCACACCTCGACTTGTTCCACAAGTAGGTAGCAGTATGAGCTTTTAGCCTGTGTTGGGACCGACCTCTGACCGAACTAAAGACCCTAGGGCAGAGATTGCAACGCAACCTGCCCACCGACAACCGGCCACCTCGACACTTGGGTAAGTGACAGGAAACCTGATGACGGTTAGGTCGGGACATCCCACACCTGCCGCAAGCCCACAGCACAGACTCCACCCCATGAACCAGGCCCAGGTGAGACTCAAGCTCAAGAGCGGTGCCCGGCTGCTTACCACAGAACCCACACGGTCCCAAACCGGGCAGGCGGACCGTATACGACACCACGCCAGCAACAACTGGGTCCCCTGATTTGCGCACGAGACTGGTAGAAGACAGCTGGGGTGACTGCACGCCTGTGGGCCCACTACCACTGGAACCAGGCTTTGATTCGAAACACCCCATTGGTCGTTGTCTTCGAGCGGTGGGCTCGCCATCCGTCGGCCGAGCTACGGGCTGTTTGCGTTTTTGAGGGCTATGGGAGCCCTTCACCCCACTTGTCATCATGGGGCGCCTCTCTACCAGTGGATCTGGGCCAGATCCCTGGCTTGAGGACGCAGAAGTCGCCTTGGCCAACAAGTGGCTAGGGTAATGACAGGCCGGCAGAGAGGTTACGCTAGAACCGGGGGAAGGAGCCGCCGCACTCCTCCGGTCCTCTCTCTGCCCATCTCCCATAGAGGGGAAGGTGAGCTTTCGTCTCCACGATGATGACAGACGGACGCGACACCTAAGAGACTTGGGAGTGAACCCAGCCTCCCAGACGCCGGCCGCCGCCGCACCGCGGGGGCTACTGACTCTCACGTTCGAAGAAGGCGGGGGGGTGCTCAAGGGTGAGTCCCGGAGGATCACACCCCTGGTTGACCGCAAGTTGTACCGCCTCTGAAGGGGGGAGAACGAATTAAGGCGCCATGCCAGGGAGGGTGATAGGCCCCCCAGGCCGGCTCCAGTCCTCCGTCCCCTCCTCGGGCCGGCACGAGCACCACCGCCTCCAGTCCTGGACTTCAAAACCCTTCCAGTTTCATTCCTGCCAGAGGAAGAGTTAGGGTCGTGGGGCGGAGGAACCGCGCCCCCACGACCCTCCCCAGCTGTCTCTCTCAGGGAGGGGTGACGCTGCACCTCCGGCAGAGGTGAAAGCCGAACCCGACACCGGAACGGCCGGGGTGTCATCCCGGGGTCCCAGTGCCCAGCCGCCTCCACTCCACCAAGGCGCTCGTCACCGTCGTTCAAATGGATCCAGGCGCCTTGTGGGGGGTGCCCCGCGGCAATCCCCCTCCGCTTACGCAACAGGTACCGCCTCTGGATGGGGGGCAGCCATTTAAGGCGCCAGGCCGCAGAGGGCGTTAGCCCACCACAGCCGACGCCCGCTGCCCGCACCGACCACAGAGCGGCCCCGGCGCCTGGACTCCGAGTCCTGGCTCTCATCCCAACTCCTCAGGGACTACTATGATATAGTAACAGAGTATCACTCACGTTACAAAGAATCTTTAACGCCCACCGGCCTACTAGACAACACTCAATCGCTCACTTTGAAGATAGCGGGTCTTGCACCCTGACCTATCAATCGCCGTTTACCCACTCAGCACACCGCAGCCCCTGGTACACCACCAAAGGCAGAAGAAAAAAGGTGCCAGGGCGCTGGGCGGCCGGTTACCGCTCAACCGGAACCGAAAGGAAA
>NW_026080181.1:0-1306 GCF_006386435.1 Epinephelus moara | reverse complement strand
AGACTATCAGAAGGCGGAGATCTCTGATTGTCTTGTGGCGAGACTAAGATGTGCGTAACTGTGTCGATGTGCAGGGTGTGGCTGGTAAAGGGTTTTGATGATATTCACTCTGTGCAAATATTTACTAAGGATGTTGTCTTAATAAGTCTCCTCTCTTCTCTGGAAATTCTCTCAAAGCTTCCGAGCAAAGCTGGGGAACAGATCCAAAACAATCGAACAAGTGAGCCACGTGTCACGAGATTACCACCATCATACCACAAAGTGTAGTGTCAGGGCCCTGTCCAAGGCTCATTAGTGGTTAAGTGGAACAGTTGTAAAACAACACACAGGAAACAATGACAGTATCATCATTAGTCAAGTTACATTCAAACATAGAGCAAATTTTAACTGAATGTCCAAAAAACAGCAAAAGAAAATACAAATTAATGTCTGTTTCCATCCATTAGTGTTGTGTGAATATAAGAGGTTGGTTAGTTTGACTCACAGGATGTAGACTGTGGTTATCAGCCTGCCATTAGCTGCCTTTTTCAGACAGAATTCTACTCAATTTCTATTTGTGTGTTCAGAATCAACCTCCGAGCTAACAACCTACTTGCTAGTGATGGTCAAATGAAGCCTCGTGAAGCATTGTCTTTTTTTCCTGAGTCCAATAGATGGCGCCCTCTTCAGCAAAGGGTTGAATCCACACTAAATTGCCATTCCTTTAAAAAGGCAACAGATAGTATTGGTTTTTTTTTTTAGCTTGGCGCCACCTGGCGTCAGCGGTGTTGCTCACACTGTCGCAACGACCAAATTGAGCGTGGGGATCAGAGATAATCATTAAAATGTAGTCTGTAAAGCCACCAGTATACCTCTACAGTATGTATATGTAGAATGAGAAGGTGTGTGGACACTCTACTAAATAAATGAGTAAAGAGACAGAGCAACAATTATCAGATTTATGTGAAGAAAAAACAAACAGTAATGCAAATAATTATAGTAGAATGCACAGTACCAGTAGTATTTTACTCCACTTCTCCCAGTCAGAGAGGCTGGGTGCCCAGTAGCTGCGAAGACTGCCCTCACATTTATGGCCAATGACCGACATGATCTCCCTGCTCCTTGCCCTCACATTTATGGCCAATGACCGACATGATCTCCCTGCTCCTCCAGGACAGCGTGGGGGAGCTGTGTGGAACAACGTTAACTGATTTTGATGCTCCTCAGTCTAATGCCGTTGCAGTGAAAAGTCCAGTGTTCACTTAGCTGGGCGTAACTTAGCTGGACGATGTCCGTGGATAGCTGCCTCCATGAGAAGAGAACAGAA
>NW_026080180.1:0-1015 GCF_006386435.1 Epinephelus moara | reverse complement strand
CTCACAGAGTAACAGCAGCTCAGATAAACTGTCTATCATTGTTCTGAATAGAAACAGGTTTGATCCAAAATTCAAAAAGGACACACATATTGAGTGGATTTATAAGAGGCTCTGATGTGGAAAGGTATACATTATTTACATTATTTACATATGGTATGTAACAGAAACATAAACGTTTCTATTTAATATAAATAATGAATACATTAGTGTCAGTGCGCACAAGCACCCTGGACAGCTCCATCTTCTGTTACCTGTTCTCCAACAAACCTTTATACAATCACCCGTCCTCTCATTTCTGACTCCCTGTCCTTCAGTCTGTTTCTACCCTGAATTTGTCACAGTGTTTGCCCATTTTTGGAAAAAGAGTTAATCCAGGGCACATGTTGTGTGGACTTTATTGATCATCCTGAGGAAGACATCTCTGTTTCTTATTTTCCTCTCATTTCTGACTCCCTGTCCTTCAGTCTGTTTCTACCCTGAATTTGTCACAGTGTTTTCCCTTTTTTTTTTGGAAAAAGATGAAATCAAAAGCAGATGCGTACATATTGATCATCCTGAGGAAGACATCTCTGTTTCTTATTTCCCTTTGCTTCACATGTTATGTGTCAGTGTCTGTGGTCCAATACAAAGACTGCAGCCTGGTGGCAGCATTACAGCTCACTGTCAGCTGAAACAACCATGATGAGAAACAAATACTCAGTGATGATGTCATGTTTGGAGCTACTGCAAGCAACAACATCAAGTCTGGTTGATTTCATGACTTTGAAATAGACCTGGGTCATCAATCAATGATCACATGGATTTACAGGGAAGAAAATGGATTGAGACAAAGTCACCATGTTCACACCCACAGACAAAACACATATTAATCAAGTGGGGAGTTATTTAAAGAAAGACACCGGTAAACAGATAAGAAGGTTTTGAAAAAGATTTAAGAACCTTGGAAGTGCAACCATCTTAATAGCACTGATGCAACCAATTATTGAAAGGGGAAGCAACCTCCAGTTCCTCATAT
>NW_026080179.1:1381-2275 GCF_006386435.1 Epinephelus moara | reverse complement strand
GTAAATATTGGGTTCGTTTTCCACAAGCCACACATCTTACCAAAATTCTGACACTAAAGCTGCATTTTTCATCCGCACAGATCAAGAGAAAATTAACTTTGTTTGAGCCCTGTCCGTCTCAGAAAACAAGTTCTCGTGAGATCTTGTGATCTTGATAAACATGCAGTAAAATCACAGTTAGCTTACAAACAGTTATTTACCGCTAGTAATAAATAAAAAATGCCCAAGCTTTGTGCAGCAATAGGCTGCAATAATAGGAAGAATGTGTTTTCATTCCACCTGCTTCTCAATCCGCATACACAGACATCCACAGAGCCTCTGTTCAACNACCGCTAGTAATAAATAAAAAATGCCCAAGCTTTGTGCAGCAATAGGCTGCAATAATAGGAAGAATGTGTTTTCATTCCACCTGCTTCTCAATCCGCATACACAGACATCCACAGAGCCTCTGTTCAACCAGGCTCTGATTGGAGGGAGAGCTAACCACGCCCACTTAGGAGACAGGAAGAGTAACCGTTTTCTCAACATTGGATAAGCCTACGGTGGGGTATCTCCTTTATCCAATATCTCTGTCTATAGCTAATTTCCCCTTTCATGACAACTGTGGGGGTGTGTGTGTGAATTTTTTTATATCTCATCCGTTTAAATGTTATCAAGGTTTAAAATTGTGCATAATTAAGGGCGTGGCCACTTTGAGTGACAGGTGGCACCATCACGGGTGGCTAACTAGCATGCTAACTAGCCGCTGGCTCCGCTGTGCGGAGCTGAGCTCAGACTCGGCTGTCTGCTCGGCGTCGTCTCAGCTAATTCGTGTTCACGTTCAAGCCACTGAACCTGTCCTCTCAGCCATGTTTGTGCCTTTTGGATATTTTTTCAGGCAAATATTGGAGTAAT
>NW_026080179.1:0-881 GCF_006386435.1 Epinephelus moara | reverse complement strand
ATTGACCATAATACATTTAAATGCATTACATAAATTACTAATTGTCATACATTACTAAGTACTCGATTAGGGCACAGCTTGCTCTGTACTATTACTGATAAGGTGAAATTACTGACACACCAGTGCAGTTTAGTGTTCCCCTGATGCAAAAGGCCAAATGAAGATTTTATCAATCAAGGAACATGACATGTATTTACCAACTTTAACATTTCAGTGCATTTTATGCAAAGACCCTTTATCATAGTGAGAATTACTACCTTTTTCCCCACACACAGTCTGTGAAGAACCAATGGAAAAAAGTATTCTCAAAATGAGACAGCTGAACACAGCATGATTCCACAGTGGCAGTGAGCTTTGAGAACAGTTCAATTTCCTTTTAATAGCAACAATTATTTTAATGTGGATAAATTGCATACTGTACATTCATACTCCAGTTGTCTTGGTAGTACACTGTTAAATTTAAAATCACATTCAAATATAAAGTCAAATATCCACAGAACTTAAACACAAAACTATTTTATTAATGACAGCCACTTAGGCCCTGTGTCCACATAGCGCCTTTTTCTGAGCGCCAGAAGAAGGCCAGCGTCTTTTTTCAATTGTTCCCAATGAGGAGAGAGCGTCTGCGGCCGCATGCGGCCGCCTATGGAAAAGGCGCTGTGCCCAGCGTCTTTTTTCCGGCCGCTCCTTTTTTTTTGTGCGGCCGCTCCGAGCGTTTTGAGTTGAAAATCTCTGAACTTTTCAGAGAGGCGCTGGTGTCGTCACCGGTGTCGTCACCCTGGTAACCAGAAAAAATGGTGGAAGCTGGTGCTGGCCGTGTCCATCTATCCGGAGTTGTATAACATGTCACACAGACATTACCATAACAGAGACAATAGCTA
>NW_026080178.1:1037-1192 GCF_006386435.1 Epinephelus moara | reverse complement strand
GTGACAATATCACAATAACATTAGTAGACCAGGACTGGACTATCGTAGCTCTAGTTAACTAAAAATACAGGCTGCCTGAAAACAACAAAAAACATCCCTGAGAAAGATATGTGTGCCCACCTGCCTAAAACAGAACCAAAAACACATCCCTGGGG
>NW_026080178.1:0-943 GCF_006386435.1 Epinephelus moara | reverse complement strand
TCCTCATAGCATAGATACTGTAGACCTATCTATTTTTGTTCAAGAATATCAGCATATCAACATGGTCAGGAGTAAGTCATGTGCGCAGCCTGTTTACAGTGAGGCCAGCTGCTGAGAATACACGCTCAGCTGGGACTGACGTGCTTGGTATGGCCAAGTACTTTCGTGCCAGGTTTGCTAGCCTTGGAAACCTTCCTTCATTGACTTTCCACCATGCTGTGGGACTAGAATCAAGGAGTGGTGGCGGATCCTTCAGAAAACTGTCCACTTCTTTTTCCATGTCATCGGTGCTCCTGGTGGCATAGTTTTCACCCATGAGTAAAGCATAAGAACTGTGTCTGTGCACAGCTTCCTGGACTGGCACTTCACCGACCACCTGCTCCTGGTCTCCAGTGGCGTCTGCATCTGCTGATGTGGAGCTCGCACGTTCTGCTTCTGCTAGCAGTTGAAGCAGTTTGGCATGAGCTGCAAGCCTCCTCGTTGGGATCAGAAATGCCAGGTGCTTGTGTCGAGGATCCAACATCATGGCTAGCATTGGTGGTGTTGACGTCAGGTCATCAGAATCAATCTTTAAATAAAAAGACAATAAATTAGAATTAAATGTGATTTTGTTTTTAATCATAACTGCCAACAGGTAGTGTTTTATCGTTTAATGAATGGACCACTATTAATCATTAATAGTGGTCCATTATTATTTTTTTTTTTAAAGATATTTTTGGGGGCGTTTTTTTCGCCTTTAATGTATAGGACAGACAAGCGTGAAGGGGGGAGAGAGAGAGGGAGTGACATGCAGCAAAGGGCCACAGGCCGGAGCCGAACCTGGGCCGCTGCGGCAACAGCCTTGTACATGGGGCGCCTGCTCCACCACCAAGCCACCAGCGCCCCCAATAGTGGTCCCTTATTAATTGTTTAGTTGCTATTAATTATTAATTAGATAGACAGT
>NW_026080177.1:0-1634 GCF_006386435.1 Epinephelus moara | reverse complement strand
CACACCTACATACATACTTACCTTTATATACACACACCTACATACATACTTACCTTTATACACACACACCTACATACATACTTACCTTTATATACACACACCTACATACATACTTACCTTTATACACACATACCTACATACATACTTATCTGGTACTTACCTTTGGGGTACTGAAAGTGTTCATGGAATGTAAAATGTTTGAGGTTTAGAAATATGTAGATGTCTGGAGCCATTTTTATTTTGTCGGGGAGCGTGTGACGCACACAAAATGTATGGTAACAATTTATGTAATTTTGGGTTGTTTATTTATGCCATTTATGTGAGAGGAGTACTTCATATGCACCATAATGGTCAAATATTGTTGCTTGTTGAACCTACAAGGCTTCCTTACAATATACACTGCAAGTATCAGTGCTGCCAGCAGGGGGCAGTGCGGCGTGTTACTTCGTTGTTGGACTCTCTTCTGAGTGGACTTCTTTTCCTCGTTCATTCTGCTGAGCGAGGCTGAACTGCACAGAAACAACGCCGACTGTCTCATGTTTTCTCCTGTTTATTCAGGTTTGTGAGGTGTCAACAACTTGTGTGATAGCATGTGCATGTTGCTGAACGCTTGATGTGCAGGTTGGACTGGTTTTACGAGGAGTGCACTGTGTATTTATGTGCTTTTTCTGTAAGTAGAGAAATGTAGTTTTTTTTCTCAAGATGGCGCCAGCCGTTAAGTTTCTCTGTCGATACCAATGTAAGTTTGGTCTAGTTTTGGCACCAGTACAATACATACAGTTATGTGAATATTATCTGTTTGACTATTAAAGGTGTTATGTTACTATTTTCATGTGTATGACATAATCAAAGTGTTGTTAAGAGAAGCTAACTTTGCCAGCCAGCAGCGCATGCATTTTTGCTAACTGATACATTAGCAGTATTTCGCTATTTTTTTAATTTGATTTCACACTGACAGAGGTTAGAGAAAAACTGTATTTGAGTGTTTTCTTTCGTAGGATGTGAACTAAAATGTAGATGTAAGCTCAGTGAAGGGACTGAATGGTAGTTTGTTGAGGCAGCAGTATGCTGATTTAACTGAGGATTGTTGTACTCTTGGATGGTTAAAGAAAGGTGTGTATTATCTGGAAAGAGATAAGAGATATAAATGTTCATTGAATTTGTATGATTACATTACTTTTATGTTTTTGATATTGTGGATCTTTGGGTGGAATAACAGTACAAACTGGAAAACATACAGAAAGAGTTATGCTGAGATTAATCTGTCATATTTGTAAATAAAACATTCTGCTGAGCGAGGCTGAACTGCACAGAAACAACGCCGACTGTCTCATGTTTTCTCCTGTTTATTCAGGGTTTTTTTTATCTGTATACAGTCTCTCACTCGAGACCTGTAACATTTACATTGAGATGCATCAGCTTTTATCGCTTGTGTTTCTCTCCCTGGCCCATAGTTTTCAAACTTGGACAATCATACACATAACTTGAGGCACCTGAATACTAATATTTGTTTACAGTTCAGGGTTTCAAGTCAACAGTCAGTCAGTCAGTCAAATTAGGGTTCTGCTATATAATGGCCACCTACAGAGAAAATGCCTTTTAGTCAGGTTCACTGTGTACAAAAATGTACTTTT
>NW_026080176.1:0-1021 GCF_006386435.1 Epinephelus moara | reverse complement strand
CAAAATGACGATGATAACGTACAAGAGAACGTACCAGACTTAAATATGGGCTCAGACGCACGTCCAGACATTGCAATCATGAGAGAGGCCCCTGAGATCGATCCCACACTGTTACGCCAAATGTATCAGAACTTGAACCAAAAGCAAGCATCTGTATTCCACATCGTCCGAGACTGGTGCTTAAAACGTGTCTGTGGCTTAAACCCAGATCAGTTCTTCTTGTACATTAATGGTGGTGCTGGAACAGGCAAGTCTCACCTAATCAAATGCATCCACGCAGAGGCATCTAAAATACTGAACAGACTTCCACGAAATGCAGACGAAGCAGACATATCAAAACCTACCGTTCTGTTAACCGCCTTTACTGGGACCGCAGCGTTCAACATATCAAGTACAACACTGCATTGTCTCCTAAAGCTACCGAGAAGCCTAAAGCCTCCGTTCCAAGGTCTTGGCAATAAACTAGATGAAGTCAGGGCAGAGCTTTCAAATGCAGAAATACTAATCATTGATGAAATATCCATGGTCTCAAAGTCGCTCTTTGCCTATGTTGATGCGAGATTGAAACAAATCAAAGGAAGTTCCAAACCTTTCGGAGGAATGTCTGTTCTCACTTTCTATCAGCTCCCGCCAGTCAGACAGCCTCTGTGTGTCTACGACCCGATGCAGATCGATCTCTGGCGTGACAATTTTCAGATGATCACACTGACAGAAATTATGCGTCAGAAAGACGACGTCCCCTTTGCTGAGATGCTGAACAGAATCCGTGTCAAAGAAAAGTCAGAGCCGTTGTCAGACGAAGACAGAGTATTACTCTCGCGAGCTATCACTGACCCTGAACAGTGTCCAAAGGACATACTGCGTGTTTATGCTACAAATAAGCAGGTTGATGCGCACAACTCTGAATCGTTGGCCCGTTTTCACACTGACATTGTAACGATTGATGCAGACGACTATAAAAAAGATGTCCAAACTGGTAAAATGGCGAGACAAGCTGCACCATCCAAAGGCACCAAAAAAG
>NW_026080175.1:0-1168 GCF_006386435.1 Epinephelus moara | reverse complement strand
TCTCAACAATCCAGTGTCTGCAGGAGATACTGTTCACGTGTGTGATGTAATAACAGGGAACAGCTTTATTCTTGGACAGATTTGCAGAACAGGTTTGGTCTGACAGCTTTACACAGAATTAAGAGCAAATAAACATCAGTTCATGGTGGAGGAAATGTTGTATGGGACATGAATTCAGTATAAGACAAAACATTACACTTATTAAAGTATACATTTATGTTTGTGTTTTATTGAGTGAACAACAGATGTTGATTAAATGTCTTGGATTTGCCGTAGTTTTTTTCGTTTATTAAATGTCTTGGATTTGCCGTAGTTTTTTTCGTTTTGTTTTGTTTTCTTTTCAAATAATGTTTAGAGGAAAATAACATTGTTCAGTGATGTATAAAACTGTAATTCTGAAAACTGAAATGATTACTCTTCTCACAGTGACTCACTCTCTGAAGTATTTCTACACTGCCTCTTCTGAAGTCCCAAACTTCCCAGAGTTTGTGGCTGTTGGGTTGGTTGATGAAGCTGAAGTGGTTAACTATGACAGTAACACCAGCAGAGCAGAACCCAAACAGGACTGGATGAGCAGAGTCACAGAGGATGATCCTCAGTACTGGCAGAGGGAGACTGAGAGCTTTCTGGGTCACCAGCAGATCTTCAAATCCAACATTGAAATTGCAAAGCAGCGCTTCAACCAAACTGGAGGTTTGTTTATGTTTCACTTTCTACTGATAAAATGTTGTTTATATTTTCATCTTCTGTTTTAGTAAACATGTCTCTCTGTCTGTCTGTCTGTCTCTCTCTCTGTCTGTCTTTAAGGTGTCCACATTGCCCAGGTGATGTATGGTTGTGAGTGGGACGATGAGACTGGAAACATCAATAGTTTCAATCAGCATGGTTATGATGGAGAAGACTTCATATCATTTGACCTGAAGACAGAGACATGGATCGCTCCTAAACCACAGGCTGTCATCACCAAACACAAGTGGGACAATAACAAAGCTGGGATAGCACAGTGGAAACACTACGTCACTCAGCGTTGTCCTGACTGGCTGAAGAAGTATGTGGACTATGGGAGGAGCTCTCTGTTGAGAAAAGGTAGAGTCACATGACCTGATGTAGTTTCATGAACATAACAATCTTCACGTGTCTCCTCTGTTTCTAACCAACAGGAACATCA
>NW_026080174.1:0-1067 GCF_006386435.1 Epinephelus moara | reverse complement strand
CCACTTTCGTGGTAACTTTCCATTCGCTAAATCGTGATTTGACTGATTTGCACCAAACTTTGCATGAAGCATCTGTGGACCCTTCTGACAAAAAGTTATTAAAAGAACTTTGATAGTCCAAAAAACGGCCAAAATATAAAACAACAAATTCCTGCACATTTCAAAACAGACAGTCTTTCATATCTTGACCAAATACAGTCTGATTACCACAATACTTTTGCTGATTGTGTTCCATGGCCCGATGAGAGTTTCTGCAAAATTCGGTGCAAATCGGCCAATAGGTGGCGTTCTGGTGGCAGTCTAATTAGTGTGAATGGAAGTAGATTGGAAAATGTTCAAATCCCCTTCAAAACTCATCAACTTTCAACCTCTTCTTGTCCCTCATACTTTGAGCTAGAGACACCATGTCAACTTTTAAAGAGTCAGAAGACCTTGAATGCATTAACTGTACATAATTATCTATCTTTATCTTTATTTCAGCCATGACCAATATTCTTTTGTTCATGAATACTGGTAGATAACTATCTTGCCACCAGGTGGTCTTTGGCTGCTCCTGACGCTACCGTCATAAAAAAAAGAGACCGCACATGCACAGTTGCGCACTCTCAGCTGATTGTAAACAGATAAGATGGCGACAAGACGCAACTTCAGTGTTCATTTAAAGCTAGATGTTTTGAAATATTCCGAACAAATGTAGGGGGAATACGCCGCGGGGCGTATGACGCCTGGTATGCAGAGGACGGCAACAAGACCTTCACAAAAGGAGGGAACATGAGAGCAGCTGACAAACGAGATAATGAGATAATGGCTTACCGTCTCCAGGTACAGTAATTTCCTCTTTGGTTGGTGTCATGACTGCCCAGTACCTGGACAGCCGAGCCGTGGCGGCACACAGGTATGTGGCGTGTCAGAGGAGAAACGAGCCGTTAACATTTCTCTTTGTGTTAGGTAACATTAATGGCGTTAGGCTGACCAAACGTCCTCTTTTGCCCGGACATGTCCACTTTTCACGTTCCGTCCGGTGCGTCCGGGTTTTTTTTATAAACTGATAATGTTTTTATATATTT
>NW_026080173.1:0-1168 GCF_006386435.1 Epinephelus moara | reverse complement strand
TTAAGGACATGAGCCACTGATGTGTTTTTGGACAAACTACACCACAGCAGTTGTGTATAATGAGCTAAATAACCTGATAAAATGTAATCCACCTGAGGCTTTGATTCCCCCTGTGATCTTTCAGATGAGTCCTTTCTGGTTCTGCTTTAAAACAATTGTGTTACCCACTTTGATTCACGACTGTTATCACTACAAAAATGACAACTCTGGTGCTGTTGAAAACAGTTTTATCCTTGGATGGTTTGGGGTCATCGAAACCCCAGCACTGTTCACTGATAGACAATAACGATGACTGGTATAGAACATCCCAGAACTGTGTATGTGACTTGATCATTAAAAGTCCTACTCTAATGATGAACATGTCCAAACAATTTTGGATTTTTACTAATGTGGCCCTTTAATGACTCCTAATAGTGACATAATTTACTCATATGAGGAATGAGTCATGGGGTGAGTTCAGTCAGCAGAGGACAGAGAACTGAAATGCAGACTGTCGAGGCAGACGGGAAAAGTTCCATCTATCCATCCATCCATTTTCATCCGCTTATCCAGGGCCGGGTCACGGGGGCAGGAGGCCAAGCAAAGCACCCCAGACATTCCTCTCCCCAGCAACACTTTCCAGCTCCTCCTGGGGGACCCCAAGGCGTTCCCAGGCCAGACGAGATATGTAGTCCCTCCAGCATGTTCTGGGTCTGCCCCGGGGCCTCCTACCAGTTGGACGTGCCCGGAACACCTCCAGCGAGAGGTGCCCAGGAGGATCCTGATCAGCTGCCCGAGCCACCCCAACTGACCCCTTCCGACGCGAAGGAGCAGCACCTCTACTCCGAGCTCCCTCTGGATGTCCGAGCTCCTCACCCTATCTCTAAGGCTGAGCCCAGCCACCCCACGGAGGAAACTCATTTCCACGGGAAAAGTTAAATGGCTTAATTACTAAAGTGATGGTGCGAAGGGTTGCTGGTGGGGTGAGGGTTAATTACTAAAGTGATGGTGCGAAGGGTTGCTGGTGGGGTGAGGGGAGCAAATCTGTGTGACTGTGAATCCACTGGCAAACCACAATGAAGCAGGGAAGGGGAGCAAATCTGTGTGACTGTGAATCCACTGGCAAACCACAATGAAGCAGGGAAAAGATGCAGGCAGGCAGAGACAGATTCCAGATTACAGGATTCAC
>NW_026080172.1:0-1276 GCF_006386435.1 Epinephelus moara | reverse complement strand
CCATAAAACAGGAAATTGCTATAAATTTGGAGTGAATGGTCTGTTGTCCACCTAACTTGACATGATTCATATTTGTCCCACCCTGAACACATTTATATGACAATATTCCGTGATAGTCATAGCGCCACCTACTGGTGACAGGAAGTACTTCTTACCAGACACTTACCGTTGGATTAACCTGAAATTTCAGTGCTGTGGTGTGTATTTGATGTACACAAACATGACATATCATTAGTGTCAATACATGCTGCAGAGGGTTTAATTTTGAGGTCTCGCCATGAAACAGGAAATTGCTATATTGTTGCCGTAAATGTTCTGATGTCCATCAAACTTCAGATGATTCAAATTAGTTCTGCCCTGAAAACATTTATATGACCATATTTCCTAATACTCATAGTGTTAGCTAGTGGTGACAGGAAGTAGGTCTCAAACACTTATCTTTTTATTTATCTGAAAGTTAAATGCTGTGGTGTATATTTGATGTACAGAAACATGATGCATAATTACTGCGCTCTCCAACTCCCTCTAGTGGAAAGAGGAAGTGATACAAAATGTGAAATATGTCATTCCAGCACTGTATCAGGGATATGCCAAGTCACTCCTGCATGCGATGTCTAACTTTGACAGAAATGAATTGACACGTCAGAAGACGTCCTGCCAGCCCCCCCGAGTTGTGTGAAGGTGCGAGGGCCCATTCATCGCTGCTTGCAGCTTTAATTATTAGGGACCGAGCCCGAAGGCAGAGGACTGCTCACAGAGCCGAAGGCGAGGACCCTATTGTTTTTGCTGCGTATATTAGGGACTGAGCCCAAAGGCAGAGGACTGTTCACAGAGCAGTCCTCGCCAAAGGCGAGGACCCCCCCTATTATTTTTGCTGCGTTTATTCTTACAGAGCAGTCGAGGACACTATTGTTTTTGCTGCGTTTATTATTATTAGGGACCGAGCCTAGAGACATAGAAGAGCAGGAGAGAGCTCCACAGAGTACAAGCTCTCATTGACTACACCTCTACCTAGTCGAGACAAAGTCTTGAAAAACAAGCACAACAAACAAAGGCTGAGCGAACTCCTGTGTACTTTCAATGTAGGAAGTAAGATCATGATGGTCAGTAAAGCTGACAGCATTGACACTCATGATGAGGCCGATATATCACTTATATCTTACATGTTAGATGCTGTCAGACATGGGGCTTCAACTGTTCGCATTCTCAGTGATGACACAGATGTCTTTGTGCTTATGGTTTATTGGTGTTGGAAGGCTGGTATCACAACTAACCT
>NW_026080171.1:0-8777 GCF_006386435.1 Epinephelus moara | reverse complement strand
TGGTCTGGTGAGGGGTGCCAACCAGGATGGCTTCAGTTTTGGAGCTGTTGAGTTGGAGGAAGTTGTGCTCCATCCATACCTTTATCTCCTCCAGACAGGTGGGGTGTTTGACAGGGATGACTGTGATGATGAGGGTGGGGTTGCAGCAGTGGCATTTACATAGAGCTGTGTATCATCGGCATAGCAGTGGAATGAAATTCCGTGGCGGCTGATTACTTGACCAAGGGGGATGAGGTGGAGGATGAAGAGGATGGGGCCAAGGACTGACCCCTGGGGGACACCGCAAGTGACTGTGTGTGGATTTGATTTGGAGTTACCCAGGGAGATGTATTCTGTCCGGTTTGTGAGGTATGATTTGAACCAACTGAGGGCAGTGTCATTGAGTCCAATGGTGAGGTGGAGCCGGTTTAGGAGAATGTCATGGTTGACTGTATCGAATGCAGCAGAAAGGTCCAGGAGGATGAAAAGGGAGGGGGAGCCAGCATCGGATGATATGAGGAGGTCGTTAGTGACTCTTACAAGGGCAGTTTCTGTGCTGTGGGTCCTTGAGCGGCTTTGTAGCGCCGCTCAAGGACCCGCCCTGCTGCCTTCATCTTACGAAGCCCATCTGTGAACCAGGGAGCTGAGCGGGTGAAGGTGACTGTTCTGGTTTTAACAGGGGCGTGGAGGTCCAGGAGGCTGCTCAGATGGCTGTTGTAGTAGTCCACTGCTTTGTCGGCTGATGAAAAATGTGTGGAAAGATGCTGACAGTCTGCTGCCAGGAGTTCTGGGTTTATGTTTTTTAGGTTTCTGAAACTGATATTCCGTTTAGGCTTGGAGAGGCTGGATGGGGATGGCAAATCCATAGAAATGGCCTTGTGATCAGAGACACCTAGGTCATACACCTGCAGGTTGGTGAGAGGGGCAGAGTTTGTGATGACCAGGTCCAAGGTGTGCCCCCTGGTGTGTGTGGGGACATCAACAAGTTGCTTTAAATTAAAGCAGTCCAGTAGCTGGAGAAATTCAGCTGCAAAGCGGCAGTTGACCTCAGAAGGCAACTCACGTTTCCAGAGGAGATTGCCATCACCAGCCTCCAGATATCCTGCTCTGGTCCCAAGCATCAAAGCAGGTGGCCCTCATAGAGCTGACAGTCACTCTGGAGAGCACTGGGGACGCTTGGGGTCAGAGGGGCAACCCCAAAAACCTGGTGAATAACATCTGGAAACAAGCAGAGACGGCATCCAGATGGCTGTGGCTAAAGAGAAGCGAGCGGTGGCTAAACCACGCTGGCAGAGGACAGGGGGGGGGGGGTCAGAGCTGACTGGTGAAGACCTGAAAGGCCGAGGGAGCAGTTCCAGGACGCTGGTTCTGNTCACTCTGGAGAGCACTGGGGATGCTTGGGGTCAGAGGGGCAATCCCAAGAACCTGGTGAATAACATCTGGAAACAAGCAGAGACGGCATCCAGATGGCTGTGGCTGAAGAGAAGCGAGCGGTGGCTAAACCAGGCTGGCAGAGGAGAGGGGGGGCAGAGCTGATTGGTGAAGACCTGAAAGGCCAAGGGAGCAGTTCCAGGACGCTGGTTCTGCTGTCATGCCCCACTGAGGTGTCGTGGGCTAGTTGACTAAACACCGGTGAAGTGGGGTGCCCACTTGAAAACCCAGTGAAGTCACAAGGTCTGAAACATAAAGCTCTGCTCTCAGTTGAAGACGTCAAGGTCTGAAACATAAAGCTCTGCTCTCAGTTGAAGACGTCTGAAGGGAGCGATTTCTATGCCAACAACCCCACATAAGGCGCAGTGTGGTGGCTGTGATATACCCTTATCGTGTAAAGACATGTACTCTTTGTAAATAGCAATCTGGACAGAGTGTAAAAGTTTACTTCTAATCGCAGTATTTTTTCTCTCAGCAAGAAAACATGTTTGTTATTAATAAAAATTGTTGTAAATAATTCTTCGAAAAACTAATCACAAATGTCTTTATCTACATGACCTGTAAATGAATACAATATTTTCATATGCTTGTGTTTTAGCTGCACATTAATGAAGTGTGTGAGCATGACTGATACAGACTGACTTTGTGCATCGTGCACTCAGGCTCCATGGCATGAGACATTCATGTAAAAATCAGTCAACATGATAAAAAAAAAAGTTATTGTGCACAGTATGTTGGTCCAGAGATCGAGGAGGAGGAGTGCCAACACTTTTTATTCACATGTAAACTGAGTACTGTACATGGTTTCAAATTGTGTCATTGAATCATTTCAAACTTATAATCTCATATTTCACAACATTAATGTTTATGTTGATGTTTGGAGGTCCGTTCTTTACAGGAGTATTTTTAACACCCCTCAGACTGATTTCCCAAAACATCCAACAAATGACATCATCAGTTTATCAGCTCATATTCATCTTTCATATTGTATGTGAAGTAAACAGTGTTCTATGATAAAAAGGTGAAGAGGAAATAAACTATTTACCAGTAATCTCTCTATCTTCACACAGTTTATCTCCTATATCAGCGTCATTACACGCTCCATATTGATAATGACTCCTGTGTTTAGGCCGGTTCCGGGTGACATGTAGCGTGGACGCTGACTCCTGTTGCATTGTTTCTTTTCAAACAATTTGAATTAATTCAAAACCCTGGATCCTAATACAGAAGGCAACATTTGAGAGTATATGCCAACCCATTCTGGACATTTTTGTAACCTTTTCACCGCAATTCTATGACATTGCGTTACAATCTTCGAAGCACCGTAGAAAGTGGACCTACAGTTGACAAAATGAATCCAGAGGCGCTTGGGATAATGGTGAGAGACATTGTTGCTGGTCGGGGAGAGAGGAGGGAAGCTCACCTTCCGAGGACATACAATTCGCATTTATCCTGAAATCACGGCAGATCTACGAAGGCAGCAGGTGGAATTTAAGGCTGTCAGGACCTGTCTCCGGGAGGCCGGCCTGAGGAACGGCAGCTTTCACCCAGCGGAGTTACTCGTCACGTTCCAGAATCAAACCTTCACTTTTTTTTTTTTTTTTTTTTTAATATTTTTTATTGAGCAGTTCAAATTCACACAAGTTTCAAAATACATTCCGAGCTCGTTTTTCCATTTTGTACAGTCCTCCCTGCATGGTCGGGAATAGCAGGGAGTTAGAATAAGGCACAGATCAGTAATATCTAAATAATAATACAGCATTATAACGAACCAAACAAGGAGGCATGTGAGTATAAGGAAAGTACACATTAAAACAAGTACAGTAAAACAAAATTAAAACAGACAAAAGTAAAAATAAATAAAAATGATGAAATAAGAAAATAAAATAAAGAAATAAAAAATAATAAAAGCACCGAGTTGACCTAGGGCCCCCACCCCCACTCCATCCCCCCTTCTATCTCATCCCATCCTACCCTAACCACCCCCCCTCCCCCGACTGTTCACTCAACTGCCACGTAGTACAGTGTGTGCTAAGGTGTGGATTGCACTGTTGGATTTGGAGCTGCAAGATATGATAAAAGGGGTTTCCAGGTCTTATCAAATTGTGGGAGCCTGTTTCCTAGAGTGTATCTTATCCTTTCTAGGTGAAGAGTGTTAGTTAGGTCTTCTAGCCACAGCTTAGGGGTAGGAACAGTTGCATCTTTCCATAACATGAGGATTAGTTTTTTAGCTGTAATAGTTCTGGTTCGATTAGAGTGTTCAACACCTCGGACATAGTGCTACAAATAGCAGTCCAAAAAGGCAGAATCAAACCTTCACTTTCACAGATGCTACAAAGGCCATGGATTTCTACGTGAAGAAAGTTCGTCCGGCTCTTATTGATACCAACTCCGCCCGGGATGGTCTGCCAGACTCTGTTACAAACTCTGTTACAGTCTAGCACTCGCCCAGCCTTATGCGAAGGCAGTTGTTTCTACGTTTATGCTACCGACAGACGTTGTGATCGCTTCTGGCTGGACTAGCTTTTCAGAGTTGTTTCTATAGCCCACTAACTTTCTCGGACTGTCGGTAAGCGTCTAAATAAAGGACATATAAATGTGCCAGTCTGGCTAAGTACTCAGGTCTATGCACAAATGGTCTGCTTGTTTATTTAGGATATGTTTATTTAACAATGTACAAATATTTTTGTTTTGGTCTAGTTGTCTAATTCGAGCCCTTAGGCTAATACCAATATTATTATTTTCACATTGCCTATTAGCTCATGAATTCCACCTAAGGTATGGTTATTATGAAGAAACCGCTATCAGGGAGGCATGTCACTGCTCCATTGATTTAGGCTGTGTGGAGTATAAGGTGCCTTCAGGTTATGAACACGGGAGGGGACATTTCTCTTGCGAGGTAAAGTAATGGGTTTCGTGGGTTGGTTAATGTTTGTGTTATATGTTTTGTGTGTGTTTGTACGGGTTGTGGTGAGGGGGATTCCCTTCATGAAATAACTGGACTCGGTCCGGAATTTATACTTTGTCAAAGGTTGATCTCTTTTATGGTTTACATGAATTTTGTTAAGTTTGAAGTGATGACATGATGTCCATTAAAGTGCTAAGTATAAATACTAATGGGCTGAATGGACAAATTAAACGCACAATGTGTTTAGACTATTTGCACAGACATCATATTGATGTGGCATTCATTCAGGAATCAAAGCTCCAATTTTCAGATGTTAAACAATTTGCTAACAGGAAATACTATACAGCTGCTTCCTCTTCATTTGATTCTAAATCACGCGGCTAGCTGGTTGTCCTTAAGCGTAATCTCTCCTTATCAATTCTAGAAAAATTTGGCAGCACAGACGGCCATATAGCCTATTTGAAAGTTTCTATATCTGGACAAAAAATACGCTTTATTTCAATCTATGCTCCAAATACATTTGATCCAGAATTTTACAAATATATTACTGAACTTTTATCCAACATAGATGATTTTGCAGTTATTATAGGAGCGGATATGAATGCCACATTAAACCCTGACCTGGATCGATCATATAGAGGGAACCAGCACTCCCAAAATTCAGCTTCTGCTGCATTTCAAGGTTTAGTATCAGATTTCAGTCTCATTGATTTATTTTGTATTAGTAACCCTTCTTCCAGACAATATACTTTATATTCTAACAGACATAAAACTCACTCTAGAATAGACTATCTGCTGGCTTCATCTTCTGCTTTTTCACAGGTCCATGATGTAAATATCCTTCCAAATTTGTATCTGATCACAATGTAGTTACAGCCAAAATAACTCTCAAGAATACACAGGTTAAGGGGGCATCGGTAGCTTAGTGGATAGTGCCGACGCCCCAAGTATAGAGGTGATGCCTCACTGCAGCGGTCGCAAGTTTGACTCTGGCTTGCAACCCTTTGCTGCATGTCGTCCCCCCACTCTCTCTGTCTCCCCATTTCACACTGTCCTGTATAATAAAGGTAAAAAGCCCAAAAAAATAATCTTTAAAAAAAAAAAAAATACACAGATTAAGGCCACTAGATGATGCTTCAATACAACTTTATTGAAAAACAATGATGTTTGTACATATTTCAGAGGGGAATTCTCCATTCTGAAAATATGGGCAATGTCGAGAATCCTGTAGATCCACGCATATTATGGAACGCTGCAAAAGGATGTATTAGAAATGCATCCATACTTTTTTCTTCTCGTTTAAACAAGTCCAGAATGGGTATGATTATGCAACTCGAATCTAAACTGTATACTCTAGATAAGGAACAATTACATTTCGGTTTCTCAGAGGAAAGAAAGAAGATTATTGACTCTGTCAAAAAGGATCTAGATCTTCTAATGAGGATTAGAGGAGAATTTCAAAGTCATAGAGTAAGAAGAAATTATTATTTTAACAGTGCCAGACCTAGTCATCTCCTGGCTATGAGACTGCAAAAAAATGAAACATTTTCAAACATAACTACTATTAAATCGCAACAATCTATTATAACAGATCCCAAAAAAATAAATGCAGAATTTCGCTCATTTTATGCTGCATTATATTCCTCTGAAATTCCCCTTGATAAGCCCAAATGTAAACAATTTCTTGATAATTTGAAACTACCCTCTTTTAATCAACATGAAGCCAGTCAACTTAGTAGACCCATCACCCTTACTGATTTATTTGAAGCCATCTCAGGCATGAAAAAAGAGAAATCACCAGGTTGGGACGGAATTTCGCCTGAATTCTACATCAAATTCTGGGATGAACTTGGTCAGCTATTTTTGGATATGATTTATTCATCAATTGAAGAAGGCTCTTTTTCTAATGATGCCAATTCAGCTATAATTGCAGTTTTACCAAAAACCAATAAAGATCCTACATTGTGCAGCAGCTACAGACCCCTGTCCATTTTGAACACAGAAATAAAGGTATATGCCAGAGTTTTAGCCACAAGGGTGGAATCATACATGACCAAACTTATACATAATGACCAGACAGGCTTTATCAAATCCCGTTTAGCATCGGACAACATGCGCCGGCTGCTGCACATCATCCACATAGCTCGAGATTCTGAGACACCATGCACTGTATTGTCCTTAGATGCTGAAAAAGCATTTGACTGCCTAGAGTGGGATTATTTATGGATGGTCCTGGAAAAATTTGGTTTTGACTCAGATTTTATTAAACTCACAAAATTGCTCTATAGTAACCCCTCCTCTGTAATTGTTACAGGCCATAACATGTCCTCTCAATTTCCTGTCTCACGTTCTTGCTGTCAAGGATGTGTTTTTTCCCCGCTATTATTTGCTCTTTCGTTGAAGACGCTGGCTCAATCAATAAGACAACATCGGCTTATCTCACCTATTACTTATAATGATACTAAACATTATATAGCTGTATATGCTGATGATGTATTACTGTTTACAGACAAGACACCCTCTTCTATTCCACACATTCTAGACACATTTAGTAACTTTAGTTTGATGTCTGGTAATAAAATTAACTGGTCCAAATCATCGTTGTTACCATTAAATTCAAACTTAAACCCCTCTTTACTGCCCCCTGACATACCCATTGTAAAGCACTTTAAATATTTGGGCATCAATGTCTACCCTTCTTTGCCAATTACATCATCTAAAAATTCTGGGGCATCCTTGACCACATTGAAAGGGACCTTGAGAGATGGTCACATTCCCTGCATTCATTGCAGGCCCGTGTCTCCATTAGATGGACATTTTGCTAGGGGTTAATTTTTTCTCTTCCATGTTATCGTTAGCCCCTCCTCCCAAATATTGGGAAAAACTTCACTTATTAGTATCCAAATATATATGGAAGGGGAAATGACTTTGATTTAAAATGTCCACATTACAATGATTTAGAGGTCAGGGTGGTCTTTCAGTTCCAAATTTTAAATTTTATTTCTGGTCCTATGTTCTTCGCCCTATCTCAGTTTGGTTAAACCCTAATGCATCAGTTTCTTGGAGGCCTGTGGTGGAGAGGCTGGCTTCTCCCCACAGGCTACAAGATCTGATCCATTCTGCAATACCATCTAAACATGCTAAACAAAGACTGGGTCCTATAGTTTCTCATCTCCTCACTGTCTGGCGTGCTGCAGAAAAAATACTAAAATATGACTTGAAATGGCATCAGAACACCCCAATTTTTAATAACTATTCACTACTTGTGGGTAAAGCTCCATTCCATTTTCCTGCATGGAGTGATAGAGGTATTCATGTCATAGAAGATATTTTTGATGAAAATGGCCTTCGTTCCTTTGATGACTTACGTAAATCATACAATTTGCCCGGCTTCTCTTTCTTTTTATACCTGCAGCTGAGGTCCTCCATGCAAGCTCATGGAGTCCCATGGAACACAAAGCTCACTTCTCATGCTTTGCATATTATCTTAAGCAAAAATGGTCAAAAGGGTATGGTATCTGTATTGTATTCTCGGTTTTTATTGTCATCGTATACATCTCTCCATGTTGAAAATATATGGCTAAGAGACCTGAATGTATATCTATCAATGATGACCTCATACAGAGGAAAAGAGTTTGGCGTTCAATTGTTGAATGTTCAAGGAATCCTGATCACCAAAAAATTCAGATTAATTTTATACATACAACTTACCTTACCTCAAGGAAACGACATGCAATGAAGATTATCTCTTCTCCACTATGCGATCTGTGCACTGAAGGACATGTAGGAACATTTTTGCATATGTATTGGTATTGTGAGCCTGTGACCCGCTTCTGGGAGATGGTGACATCTACAATGTCAGCTGTGCTAGAAAGAGTCTTACCATGTACTCCCAAAGCCATACTTTTGAATGACTTTTATTTTCCACAGAGGGAGAGAAGAATAACATTATCAGGATTGACTGCAGCCAAGAAGATTTTAGCCCAACGCTGGCAACCACCCCATACACTTACACGCTCAAAATGGCTGAATACGTTCCTTAATATAATTGTCAATGAAATTTCTGTTGCCAGAATGCACGGGGCTGATGAAACTACAGTAGCAATGTGTTCTGAAACATATACAAAACTGAAGAGTATTATTTAATGTTATTAATTTTGTTAAATTACGCTAGAGATCTACCAAAACAAAGTGATTTATTTTATTTTTTATTTATGTAATTTTTTATTTTTCTTCCAGAATTTATTAGATCGCAATCTGAATGTTTGTAGGACTGGAGGGAGTTGAGTGGTGGGAGGGAGGGTCGACACAGAGATTTTTTGTTTATGTGTCCTTTGGAAAAACTGAAAATTAATAAAAATATTTGATTAAAAAAAAAAGATGTGATGTGATTAGTTTATTAAAAATATGTAAATATATATCATATGTGAATATAGATGGTATGTTATCAGATAAATGT
>NW_026080170.1:0-2510 GCF_006386435.1 Epinephelus moara | reverse complement strand
CATGAATAAAAGTCATAGTATAGAATGTCGTCCACAATCATGAATAAAAATTATAGTATAGCATGTCGTGCAAAATCATGAAAAAAGTCATAGTATACAATGTCGTGCAAAATCATGAATAAAAGTCATAGTATAGCATGTCGTGCAAAATCATGAATAAAAGTCATGGTATAGAATGTCGTGCAAAATCATGAATAAAAGTCATAGTATAGAATGTCGTCAAAATCATGAAAAAAGTCATAGTATAGCACGTCGTGCAAAATCAAGAATAAAAGTCATAGTATGGAATGTCGTCCAAAATCTTGAAAAAAAGTCATAGTATAGCATGTCGTGCAAAATCATGAATAAAAGTCATAGTATAGCGTGTCGTCCAAAATCATGACAAAAAGCGATAGTATAGCATGTCGTCCAAAATCATGAAAAAAAGTCATAGTATAGCATGTCATGCAACATCATGAATAAAAGTCATAGTATAGAATGTCGTGCAAAATCATGAATAAAAGTCCTGGTATAGAATGTCGTCCAAAATCATGAATAAAAGTCATAGTGTAGCATGTCGTCAAAAAACATGAAAAAAAGTCATAGTATAGAATGTCGTCCAAAATCATGAATGAAAGTCATAGCATAGCATGTCGTCCAAAATCATGAAAAAAAGTCATAGTATAGCATTTCGTCCAAAATTATGAATATAAGTCATAGAATAGCATGTCGTCAAAAATCATGACAAAAAGTCATAGTGTAGCATGTCGTGCAAAATCATGAATGACAGTCATAGTATAGTATGTCGTCAAAAATCATGAAAAAAGTCATAGTATAGCATGTCGTGCAAAATCATGAAAAAAAGTCATAGTATAGAATGTCGTGCAAAATCATGAATAAAAGTCTTAGTATAGCATGTCGTGCAAAAACATGAAAAAACGTCATAGTATAGCATGTCGTCAAAAATCATGAAAAAAAGTCATAGTATAGCATGTCGTCAAAAATCATGAAAAGAACTCATAGTATAGAATGTCGTGCAAAATCATGAATAAAAGTCATAGTATAGAATGTCTTGCAAAATCATGAAAAAAGTCATAGTATAGGATGTCGTGCAAAATCATGAAAAAAAGTCATAGTATAGCATGTCGTCAAAAATCATGAAAAGAACTCATAGTATAGCATGTCGTCAAAAATNTTTTTTCACGATTTTGGACGACATGCTATACTATGACTTTTATTCACGATTTTGGACGACATGCTATACTATGACTTTTTTTCACGATTTTGGACGACATGCTACATTATGACTTTTATTCACGATTTTGCACGACATGCTATACTTTGACTTTTTTTTCACGATTTTGGACGACATGCTACACTATGACTTTTTTCACGATTTTGGACTACATGCTATACTGTGACTTGGCCGAGACACAGGCAACATGACGGGACACAACAATGTGTCTGTGCCTGTAGTTGTGAGTAAACTTGTCTTATGAAGACAATTATGTCTAGTCAGCTGTTAGCTATATTATCTTTCAGGTAACTACACTGAATAAGATATTGAGGATTTATTAGCTGTTAGGTGCGTCATCTGTCAGCCAGTTTCATCAGCTCTTTATGCTAACAGTGAATTATGTACGACCTGAAAAGAATGCAAACTGTACTCAACAAATTATCAGGAGAAAAGATGAATTCTTTCATTGTTGGTAGCTCAGATTATTTTCTCTGTGAACCACAATCAGGAACTGTTTATTGTGAAACTGGTTTGCACATACACAGAATATGGTGCAGAACAACACACTGTGCAAAAGTCAAGAGACATCAAATATAAAAATATGACAAACAATAAGAAATACATCATGGTTTTAAAGTGAAGGAGCCGTGCAGTTAAGACAGAAATATGTGGCTGTGCTTTGCCTCACTGACAGAGAATATTTACCCCCTCAGAATATCTGAGTGTCACATCACACAGTCTTCACACACAACTAGTGTGTGCTGAGAAATAATTACTGTATATAAAAGAATAAACAGAAAACAGGAAGGCTACATTTCAACCTATCAACACACATAAATGTTTCAACACTTCCCCAGCTGATCATTTGAAACATTCAGCATCAGAAACAGGCAGCGTTCAGTCAAACCCAGCTATGAAGGTTTCTGTCACCCCAAGAAGAACGACACACGTTAAAGACAAAACACAACAATATGATACAGAACCAAGAGTCCTCAAGTCTGAAAAAGCCACGCTGCATTAAACAGTATTTGTTTCTCTTTTTATCATTGACATCAGAGGCTGTAAACATGTCAAAGGATGTGAAGCAGTGTCTCTAAATATCAGGTGTATAAGCTCCACTCAGACATCTGCTGTTTTTCTGATTCTCACATCTGCCTGATGCTCCAGCTGCAGCTTCGAAAGCTTGAAAGTCCACTTATTAAAACCTTTCATTCAAAGATGACAATAAGTAATGTGAAACAGTCAGCTCTTACAGAGATCCATCATCACACTCCTCAGTTTCTTGTTTTTGCTT
>NW_026080169.1:0-1813 GCF_006386435.1 Epinephelus moara | reverse complement strand
GGAGTTAGAAGACATCCAGTCCTTAATTACATTCCTACAATCGTACAGTGAGTCAATTCCATCGGTCCTATCAGGGTTAAAAGAAAAATATAACTGGAGGTCATCTGCATACATATGGTATGAGATACCTTCAACATTGCTGATGACATCTCTGAGAGGGAGCATGTATAGCGTAAAGTTGTGAGCGAGTGTACTTGAGCGGTGGCGTGTGTGTGTGTGTTATGGATCTTTTTCTTTTTACTTTCAGTACGTGCTGCAGCTGCCCTTAAAGAGTACAAACCATAGCAGGCAGTATGGACATGCTGTGGAGTTATGACTGTAAGACACTGTAGACTGTAAGATATTATTTTCACCACAGTGAAATTACATCTGTAAATCTTTTGTTGTTGGTCATCTTTATGATTATTGTGTATAATTAAACAGTTAATATGTGATCTGTCATTGTGACCTCAGTTGATGTGACGTAGTTGAACATCCTGGTGTTTTTCTGGCACACTGCATTTAACACAGTCTGTATTTAAACATGCTTATTATTTTTCTGGCACATTAAAAAGTGTGTGTGTCACTCTGCAGTTACACCTCCTAATGTGCGGGAGGGCTCACGAGCTACAATGTTAAATGAAAGTACAAATCCATCTCTACGATGAGTCACAAGATTCACAGACAGAACAACTGCTGAACACTTCTGCCCAACAAAAACAACATGCTAACATTATTAGCATAAACCTGATTTCCCATTGTATAAATTAGCCTAGCAGTTAGCTGAGTTTTCCTCTGCTCACATGAAGCCAGGATAAATCACACACAGGACTTTAAATGTTTTTGTGTGGAGGCTTTATTGTCTTCATTTGTTAAAATGTTGTTTCTGATTCTTTAAATCAAAGTGAATAAAAGTTTTGTTTCCACTGAGGGAAATGATTTCAGCTTATAAATATAAACTGTGATGCCACAGTGTGTGGTTACATGTCTGCAGAGCTGCGTGTCAGGCGTCAGCGTAGGTTACGTGTCTGGTGACGACTCAGCGCCGAGGTGCGAACCTTTAGTGATTTAAAACTTTAAGACACGAAGTCCAAATAATGAGAGAGGCCCAGCATTTTAAGATCAATCCTTAGGATCTAATAATTTTGACTCAATAAATCAGGATTATGAGATCATAATGCCAAACTGATACAATCTCATCGTCCTGATTTAGCGAGGCAACACTGAACGTCCAGTCTGTTACTGAGTCAAAGTGTCACGTCTGTACGGTCGACTCATTCAGACTGATGATGTCATCATTTAACTTCTCATCAGTGTTTTATTATATAATGCTGGACTTGTCTTCCTCTCATCTCTGATCACAGTCATGTTCTTTATAGCAGGTCAATCTGAGTGAACACATTAATCCTCATTCATGGAGTCATTCAGCCGTTCTGTCACACAGAGGAAGACTATGGTCTAAATGTTTTAAACTGTGATGTCTATTTTTCCACCGTTTTCATGCTGTGTCAAAAATGAACCCCACCTGACGATCAACAACGCCAAGCTCCTGCGATTTCACCTGATGACATCATCGTGCGTCAGCCCCTGTGAAAATATCCTCCGTCTCTGTCTGCCAAGGCCGTGAACTTCCTGTTCACACCTTCTATCCACCGCCGTGCGCCCGGCCCTGTGGAAACGGTCCGTACGAGCCCCGTCTGGACGGTTTCACAGGCCCACTTTAAATTCCACATCAGTTGTGTTGTGTTGCCTCGGTGTCATCAGTCATGTTCGCTGCTGCCTGACAAAAACACAAAGTGTGTTTCTGTGTGTGTGTGTTTCTGTGTGTGTGTGT
>NW_026080168.1:0-1191 GCF_006386435.1 Epinephelus moara | reverse complement strand
TTTCATAAAATTTTTGGTCATACTATATTATGACATTTTTATCAATTGTTTCGACATGCTATACTATGACATTTTTATGAATTTTTTTCAAAGTACTATACTATAACTTTTTCCGTCATACTATACTATGACGTTTTTATCAGTTTTTTCGACATACTATGACCTTCTATCACTTTTTTCGACATACTATACTATGACGTTTTTATTACTTTTTTTCGACATACTATACTATGACTTTTGTCGTCATATTATACTATGACGTTTTTATGACTTTTTTCGACCTACTATACTATGACGTTTTTATCAATTTTTTCAACATACTATAGTATGACTTTTTTTTATCACTTTTTTCGACATACTATACTATGACGTTTTTATTACTTTTTTTCGACATACTATACTATGACTTTTGTCGTCATATTATACTATGACGTTTTTATGACTTTTTTCGACCTACTATACTATTACGTTTTTATCAATTTTTTCAACAAACTATACTATGACGTTTTTATCAATTTTTTCAACAATACTAAACTATGACCTTCTATCACTTTTTTCGACATACTATACTATGACTTTTTTTGTCATATTATACTATGACGTTTTTATGACTTTTTTCGACCTACTATACTATGACGTTTTTATCAATTTTTTCAACAAACTATACTATGACGTTTTTATCAATTTTTTCAACAATACTAAACTATGACCTTCTATCACTTTTTTCGACATACTATACTATGACTTTTTTTGTCATATTATACTATGACGTTTTTATGACTTTTTTCGACCTACTATACTATGACATTTTCATAAAATTATTCGACATACTATAGTATGACTTTTTTTTATCACTTTTTTCGACATACGTTCGACATACTATACTATGACTTTTTCCGTCATACTATACTATGATCTTTTTAATCACTTTTTTCGACATACTATACTGTGACTTTTTATCAATTTTTTCGACATACTATACTATGACTTTTTCAACTTACTATACTACGACGTTTTTATCAATTTTTTCAACATGCTGTACTATGACGTCTTCATCAGTTTTTTCGACATACTATACTATGACGTTTTTATCACTTTTTTCGACATACTATACTATGACATTTTTATAAAAAATTTTCGACATACTATAGTATGACTTTTTTTATCACTTTTTTCGACATACTATACTAT
>NW_026080167.1:0-1016 GCF_006386435.1 Epinephelus moara | reverse complement strand
AAGACCAATGCAGACAAATAGGGAAAAAAAAAAACAAAAAAAAAAAACAATGGCCTCCCCATGTGTAGCTGGGGTGCCGTCTGCTCTACGAAACCCTCTCTGTTTCCAAATGTTTGCGTGGATGTGGCAAACTCCATATGCATATGCTGAATCTGTATATACATTCAGTGACTTTCCCTTTGCTAATCTACATGCTGCTGTTAGAGCTTTTATCTCTGCAAGCTGGGCGGAGCAGGGCTGAGCAAGTTTACATGATCGTATAGTCACAAAATTCTGATCGTTATTGAGCTGTACAATTCCATAGCCTGCATGACTACCTGTGGCGTCCTGAAAACAGGAGCCATCAACGAACAACGTGAGGTCTGGATTAATGATGGTACAACGTTGAATGTCAAGCTCAGGAGGGGACAGGATAACCTCATATCCTGTGCGTCTGGCCTGTGTCAAAACGAATCTGGGACTTGTCAGCAGGGCATGAAGCTGGTGAGAGGTATACAAAGTTACAGGATGTCCCATTGTTAACAAGGATGCTTTTTGAAATGCAAAGACAGCTGCGGCTAGCCCCTGATAACAGGGAGGCAAACCGGCCTCTATGTTATCGAGCTTAGTGCTATAATATGTTAGTGGTTGTTTACCTGTGGGTGTGTCTTGCATCAGGACGGCACACGCACACCCAGATTTCTCTGCTACGTAGAGATGAAAAGGTTTGGAGTAGTTAGGAGTGCCTAATGCTGGAGCGGACTGCATGTCTATTTTTAAGGCTTGGAACGCACCTTCTGCTTCCTCCGTCCAGGACAGCTGTGTTGTGTTGATTGTCTGTCCTGCTGCTCTTACTAAAGCTCTGAGTGGAGCAGCTTTTATAGCATAGTCACAAATCCATGGCCGACTGTATCCTGTCATGCCGAGAAAAGACAGCATTTGGCCCACCGTCTGTGGTTGAGGAGCCTAACTTACTGCCTCTATCTGAGATGGGGCAATGCAGTTTTTATCCCCACTCAACTGTCTGCCCAAGTACT
>NW_026080166.1:0-1193 GCF_006386435.1 Epinephelus moara | reverse complement strand
TGAAGTCAGTGTTTGTCCTCTTAGTAAACCAGAGGGACGATGTGTGTCCCCTCTCTGTCTCGTCCTTGGTCCTGTTGTCTCATGTCTTTACATCATCTCTTCTGTATATCTGGTTGTGCAAAACACCTCAAGGTGTCTCCTTAAGTTTGACACTTAAGGCTTAATTTCTCTTTAACTGAGGGACTTGAAAGAGATTTTACGGCGATAAAAGTTTCCATGGAGATTGTTTGTTTGCTTGGACTCACACTTGTGACACCTGTTATCGTCTCACAAAGTTGGCTCATAGTTAGATAGTGAAAAACGGCAGAAGGAAAGAAGACAAGAAAAACATATTGGTCAGAGGAGGAAAAGATTAAACTTCAGGAGGAATGCAATCATAGAAAGCACAAACTGTTTGATAGTAATTTGATCCCCAAATAAGAAACTGCAAGAAAATTAATTCTAATCTAAAGTGTAAAATTAAATAGATGTATAATCATACATTTGTATTTTATATTTACATAATGCTGCCCCAGATGGGCAAATTGTAAAGTCAGTTTTCCCTGATCTTGATCAGAAGCATCATTTATTAGTTTCTAATCTGTGTGCACAGATGGGACACAATAATTAGTGTCGTTACTTTAATGACTGCATCTCTGATATAGCAATGATTGGCAGCCATCTATTACAGTAATGTCAGTACAGATGTTCTTCATCCTGATCTCAACTTACTCCTCTCACACTTTTTATTCTCTGTCTTCTTTTAACACGTGTCTTCTTCTTGCACTTCCCTCAGTAACAAGTGACAGACGTGTTCCTCAGTGTTGGTTTGACATAAATAAAATGGAGAAGACTCTGTCACCCCAGGTCTGATGCTTGGTCCTGAGTGGTGGAGTCAGGAGGTTGGCATCAGAGGAGCGGAGGCTGCAGGAAGGAGTGTGGAGGTGGAGCAGGTCAGTGAGGTCGGAGGGGGCCTGGTTATGGAGGGCTTTGTAAGTGAGGAGAAGGACTTTGAATTGGATGTGTTGTGGGACAGGGAGCCAGCGGAGGTTCTAAAGGACAGGGGTGATGTGATGGTGGGAGTGGGAATGGGTGAGCAGACGGGCAGCAGAGTTCTGGATGTGTTGGAGTTTATTTAGGAGTTTGGATGGTGCACCATAAAGATGCTGTTACAGGAGTCAGTTCTGGATGTGATGAAGGCGTGGATGAGAGTT
>NW_026080165.1:0-2217 GCF_006386435.1 Epinephelus moara | reverse complement strand
GATGATTGCTGCTATTTTAACTCCCGCGGACGTCAGGTCGAGGAGGAGGAATAGCGACTATTTATAAGAGTCCCTAAATGTAAGCAGCTAGGTAAGATGAAGTGTGCCTCCGAGTGCCGTAAATCGCTTCGTCCTGGAAGCAACCTGCAGCGGACCCGGACACAGTTTCCTAAAGGTATGGATATACACTATATAGACATAGCTTATCTTCACACTGATGGTCTCATTTGCTGTTGGAGGTCACACACAGACATCAGCAGAAACAAGAGACTTTTGCATATCCAGTTAAAAGTTCCTTGTAGTGGCTTTAAAGGATAACTTCGGTATTTTTCAATCTGGGCCCTATTTCCCCATGTGTATGTGTGCGTATGATTCATAGGTACAACTCGTTTTAAAATTGGTTCAGTACTGAGGGAGGCAGCCGTGAGGTGGATATGGGGGCAAATGCGTCCCGTATAAGTTTGCGCATTAAAAGTGCTTTTTTTCGCCACTGACCAGTTCAGATCGCCAGTGCTATCTCTGTAAATAGCATACTAAGCGTTTCGAACATTGTTTATATAACATTACCTCCACTATGTCTGTAGCTCTCTCTACTCGTGGGACAGCCGTTTTCTTGAGGAAGAGGTGTTTCGGCATTGGATGTCTTCTCTTATTCGGCTGGCAGTAGTCATCTTGGGAGAAGTGAGCACTGCAGACCCGATGGTCTGCAAGGCACAGTGTCTGGACAGGAGTGTTAGCATCCATTTGTAGCACAACTAGCCACAACTTCAGCATCTCGCCGTCCGACAAAGGCAGCCTATGAAAGCTGTACGGGGTGTTGCGCGACATCCTGTTCTTGCAATTCGCACAAACTCGAACCATTGTTTTCAATCGATGCAGTAAAACTCTCAACTGTACTCCGGGACAACCAGCGCCGCTCTGAGCGGCGCTCAGCATGGCTCCTCTGTTTTCTTCCGGCAACAAGCAAAGCTCTCATGAGATGACATCACACACAGCCCAGAGGAAGTGAAGGGTAAGGGAAACACTTAGTATGCTATCTACAGAGATAGCACTGGCGATCTGAACTGGTCAGTGGCGAAAAAAAACACTTTTAATGTGCAAACTTATACGTGACGCATTTGCCCCCATATCTACCTTGCGGCTGCCGGCTGCATCCACCTCCCTCAATACTGAACCAATTTTAAAACAAGTTGTACCTATGAATCATACGCACACATACACATGGGGAAATAGGGCCCAGGTTGAAAAATACCGAAGTTATCCTTTAAGAGAAAGAAGGTGTTTTCTATTCTGAAATCCAAACAACTTGATGTAGTGTTTCTACAGGAGACACACCTCTCTGCTGAAGAATCAGAGAAATTGTGTAGAGGATGGGTGAGCCATGTTTATTGTAATGTAGGATCTAGCCAAAGCCGTGGGGTCATAATACTAATAACAAAAAGTTACAATTTAAATGCATTCGACAAATTAAAGATACCAGGGAAAGGATCCTCATTGTAGTTGCAGAAATACAAGGTCACATGATTATTTTGACAAAAAATTGTTTTTTGCTGACTTGGAGACTAAAATGCAGCAGGCGGGAGATTATAAAGCTGTTATTGGCTGAGATTTTAATTTGGTAATGGATCCTATTCTGGATCTTAGTAGTACTGCTCCAACCAGGGTGTCTAAAGCATTATTAGCAGTGAGAAGTATAGCTGAGTCTTTGGGTTTAATAGATGTGTGGAGGATGTTGAATCCAAAAGTAAGAGATTACACCTTTTTCTCAGCCCCACACTCAACATTCTCCCGGATAGACTTTTTTCTCATTTCCAAAAGCCTTCTGCAGTCAGCGATTTCCTGCTCCATTAGAAGTATTTTAGTTTCGGACCATGCCTCAGTTAGCCTGGAGTTGCTACCTTTCAGTGACAGGATTCAAATGCCAAGATGGAGATTTAATTCATCCCTCTTACAAGAATCTGAATTTAAAGAGGCATTAAGAAATCAAATGAAAATATATATTCAGTTAAATGAGCCTACAGCACCCTCTGCAGGAATTGCCTGGGAAGCGTTGAAGGCTGTATTGAGAGGCTATATCATCCAACATGCTTCTTATAAAAAGACTCAAGTATGAGTCTGTCGACGCCTGGCTGGTACCTGTCGTTGGCCCAGATGAGGTGTTCCAGCTCAAATATGATTATAATTGCATTTTACAGGGAGCCAGTGCAGAGAAGCTAA
>NW_026080164.1:0-5384 GCF_006386435.1 Epinephelus moara | reverse complement strand
TGGGTTGTACACATAACACGTCATGAAAACAACATGCCTGTGCTGCCCATGATCCCGTCCTGCCGGCTGTCCCTTTACACAGATGTTGATTTGGCGCTGTTATTACCTTAGCTGCAGGCTTACAGGTGAGACAACTCTGTTCCCCCATTCTGCAATAGTATATTTTATAAAGAACAGTGAGGCGGAATGAGGGCGCGATATTTCCGCCGTTAACAGGCATTGTTAAAGGGGCTTAAGAGTCAGATTCACTCCTAGCTGCTCCACAGCTCCACCCTCTCATCCAAATACGGTCACTTCTGGCTCCAAAAACCCAAGATGGCGATGGCTAAAATGCCAGCATCGAGGCTTCAAAACAGGAGCCCACAAACCAATGGGTGACATGACATCTCCTTGGCTACGTCCATTACTTTTAACAGTCTATGGATCAAAATAGTAATTTCTATTATTCTTACTCATATTGGGCTTATACCTCTGTAAATTATTTAATCATAAAAATAATCAATTCCCCATTTTTCTAGGGACTCCCTGGAACTCCCTCAAAGACACCTGGGGGTCCCTGGACCATGACATGTACACAGAGACACATCAGCATCCAGGAAAACTGTGTTAAAGAAGAACTCTACTGATGATGTCCAGTGTTGCGTCAGAGGGTTTGTAGATTTGACATGTTTAAGTCTGACATTAAAACACAGCTGATGATACAATGAATATCCAACATACTGAGAAGCATAACTTCAATTTAATACTTGTGTCCAGTATTTCTGATAACCACTGTTTAATGTTAAACCATATCTTCTGAATGTTATAACTCTTGAAAGTGTCACTACATTTAAAAGGTTCTCTGACATATTTTTGACCTACTTTGTTTGAATTATTCTCACATATATTTTCTCATCAAGTAAAATCATGTTTTCATTATCTCATTGTTTGTTTTTGTTTTTTTCCTCCTTGAGCTAATGTTTTCTCTTACATATCCTTTTTAAGAGCCTTTTCTTTGGATTACTTTTTAAATTGCAAAAGAAGGATTTGTCAGAAATCTGATTTGCCGATTACATTTTTGTTTGTTGCAGAATGAAATGCAAAGTCAGCCACTGTACTCGTGTACCTGAGAACTTCTACACTGGTCAAATCAAAAATGTTTGTAACTATGTCCAGGAATTATAATTTCTTTTAAACAGATAAAATTCACATTAGTAACCAATGAAAAATACCTTTGTAAATATCTTACTTATTATATCTCTATATGAATACAAATATTAAGTACCATTTTTTAATCACAGTCTGGTGTACACTGTTAGAATGGCTGAATCTGCTGCTATAAATCACATCACTGTTACTTTACCTTGAATGTTTTGTCTCCAAATGCTCTTGTATAGTTTTATATTCTTTATTCTATTTTTATTTTAGTTTGGTTTACTTATTTCTTTCTGTTACTTTATTTCTGTCCTTGTACAGCTTCAGCAATTGAGTTTCCCCGCTTGGGATCAATAAAGGTTTTTATCCATTCTTCCCTCTTTATAACAACTACAGTTTCATCAAGGCTCTGTGAGAACACTGAATACAATATTCATAGGACTGTTACATAAAAACAGTAAGTGTATG
Organism: Epinephelus moara; assembly: GCF_006386435.1. Classification (NCBI taxonomy): domain Eukaryota; kingdom Metazoa; phylum Chordata; class Actinopteri; order Perciformes; family Serranidae; genus Epinephelus; species Epinephelus moara. The sequence goes on along the minus strand of NW_026080164.1, from coordinate 3,782 downwards.
TGTCTATTTACAAAAAGTGTCTGAATATCAGAAGTGTTATTGAACAGCGACACAGGAATAAAGTGACAACATCCAATGCTGTTCAATGTCTGCAAAACAAAACAGAAATACATTGTCACATGTCGCTAAATTCATGTAGTTACTGCAGAATCAAGAACAAGCTTCAAGGACATTATATGAATGCTGACAATGTTATTGAAACACCCTACAGTTTATTTTGATTATTACTATCATTCATGTGTGCTGTGCTGTTATTTTCAAGAGTTTAGTAACACAAAAATTATGTTAAGCAAATAAAATTGTCTTCCAAACATCAAATGAGATTTTTAAAAATTACAAGTAGACAAAATCTTAATCCATAGGAGCAATTATGTTTTGTCTCCTTTACCAGAAGTAGCTATTGACCAAACTCAAGCAGTCTTAAGATGCCAATAATCAGAACATGACGCACTATATTTCAGCTGAGTCAGGGTTTCTTCAACCAAGAAAAAAAGGTATGTCTTTTTTTGTATTTTTATATCATGATGAAAACGTTATTGACCAAGTTTGAAACAACTATTTCAGTTGATGTGAGAAATCCATATCCAGCAAGTCATGTCTCCTTTGTATTAATAAACTAAAGATCACAAAGTTTACAGTACAAAGGACAGTAAAAGCTAAATAAAGCTACAATATTCATATAATTGCAGCTACAGTCACAGATGTTTAAGCAAATATATGTGATCACAAAAAGACACAGAAATTTGGGATTTTTGACACTTTATTGAAAAGCAAAACTGAAGTACAAATGAAATGAAAAAAGCAGGGCAACTTCATCTGACATTCATCTGCTTAACCAGCACAAGAAGTAAATTTGAGCATTGAAGTCGAATTTCATGTTCAAAAAACTGGACGGAAGAGAAAATATCCCTTGTCTCCAAAAATTAGCAGGAAATGTTTACATTAAGATTTCCGTCAGTGTGCAGAGAAGCTTAAAACATCCCACAACCCGTTTAAAATCTCAGCCACAGTTAAAACAGTTTAAATCATATATATTATGAAACAATAGCATACTCCTGATTAATTAAGAAAAACATTCAAAGTCATAAATTATTTTTCTTCAACCTTGCTGGATTCACAATGAAGTCTTTAAATCTGTTCTAAAGAAATATACAAACTATTTACACAACTGGAAAATACATTTTGTACTGATGCTTATAATTTGCATGTGTGTGCGCACAGGGGTGGCCTTTAGAGATGTAGCAGTGTCCAGATGGAAATACTTGCCCAATCAATGACATGCAAATCAAGATAATTTCCCACAGTGATACAAAAGTCTGTCAATCCTTTTCCTGTCCAGCTCTCAAGGGACTGGAGTCAATCCCAGCGCACACTGGGGGAGAGGTGGAGTCCAGTTTATCACCAGCAGTAATGCAGATAGACGACCATTGTTCAAGTGCAAAATGTGTCCACAAACCTCGAGAGACACAAAGAAAATAAATGGATCAATAGAAAACAAAATAAGCCTAACCCTCCACAAAGCCACATACTGATAGCATCATTTAGATCTAATGTACCCATAATTCAGTTAAACATTTTATAAAACAAGTATTTATTTACTATTCTTATGAAGTACAGTTGTTTGTTTTTATTTGATTCAACACCATTTTAATAAATTGGTGTCACTGTTTCACCAAAAGGTATTATTTGAGTTTTTAATATTAGACTGTATCTGACCTGCTGATGTGAAGGTTTCTGAAAACATCTTTGCCTTTCTCTTAATAATCTCACTTTACTTCAAATTAAACAGGTTCACCTTTGTTGTGGAAAAAAATCAATTGAAAGTAAGATTTTCTTTAAAGCTTCAAAGTGTCACAGAAGTTTAACAGTGGATAAAGAAAGAATCACAGAAGGTTAGTTTAAGGCAGGTTTGTTTAACAACAGGTGTGAAGCAACTCACTGTGTGCAGAGTGCTGTGTTTATGATTTAGAGTCTGGATTCAGTTTCTGGGAGAGCTCAGAGCTGTTGTCAGAAGATGGAGGGCATTTGGCTGAAATAAGAAGCAAAGACAAGTTATTAGTTCTCTCAGTTACCAGAATGCCTGAATATCTTCTAACACCTTCTGTTCTTTCTGTTTTTATCTTACTTAATTTCTTTTCCTATTACTTGTCTCTTATCCTATAAGCACACAGCTCACTCCCACACCTCTTACAGATAAAAGACAAAAAAGGCTTTTATTAATCCATTATTCCTTGTACATTAAATTAATAAAGATATTTTCCAAAAGTACAAAATACACTGTTCACAACAGAGTCAGAAAACTGTGTGACTCCACTCTGCCCGCGAGCAGCTACCTTACAGTGTTCATTGAATGCCATAAAATTGCCGGTCAGTATCAAAGAGGGATCAGTGTATCTGAGTTTATTCCCAGTAATGCACAAAAATAAAATACATTGTATTAAACCTAATATGGAGAATATGAGCAAATATGATGAAATATCAACATAATAATAATGAATAATTAACTTAAAAATGTGAATTTGGCTCATCCCATCATATCATCATGACACTGCGGCTGTGAGCCTTACACTGCTTACTGCTGAAGTTTGTTTCAATTTGTAATTAGGATGAAAGCATCAACTCAAAGATTAAAATCAAAATACTGAAAAATCGAATCTTTCTGTTTGAGTCTCTCACCTTTCTTTGGTCTGCACCTCATGAATACAATCACAGCAATGAAGACGAGAGCAAGAACAACCACAACCACAATGATGGGGACGGTCATGTCAGTGGGTTTCTCTGTTGAGCAGAAAGCAACAAAAATAGTCACAACCTGAACAGATGAAGCAGGTTAGAAGAGAAAAACATCTGTCAACCAGACCACAATCTTGTATACATACACTACGATATATGTTTGTTTGTCCTGCTGTTGTTGATAATATCAGTTCCTATCCCTACTTGTCTGCATATTTTTACTGTATCTATGCTTGTTTATTCTTGTCTTGTTTTGTTCTTTGTTTAGCTGTATGTCGATGTTAGTTCCTGTCCCATACTGTGGTTTTTTGGCACAATGAGCTTCTGACAATCATAATCAGACTCTTTATTCTGACTAATTTACTTACAGATATATACATTCATCTAGTTATTAAATATTTATGTCTTCTCTAAAACTGAGACAATACAGTGCCTATAATCTGTGACTGTAGTTAACCATTAAAATAGTGACACAAGACCAGAAAACGGCTCTTTGTACATTTTTTTTTTCATGATTGAAAAACTAATTTATTAATCAGTTTACAAAGGTGGTAAAAAAAACTTATTTCAAAATCTAAAAAGAAAAAGAATATGTTTTGTATGTTTCATTACTGATATTTCTCATTATTAACCAAAGCTAATTAAACAGTGGACAGGTGGCAGACATGAAATTGAGGTAATTATTAAGGTCCAGAAGTGGACACATGCATTGGTTTAATACAAATCCAAGCCTTAACATTACATGTTAACACTAGATGGAAGAAACTGACACCAAAACAATTTAAGGAAACAAAACTTCCCATTCAAATTAAAATAGATGAACAGCAGGACTGTCACAGTAAACTAAATGTGTGTTTCCCTCCTTCACTTCTGATAGAAGTCTTACCTCCGTTGGTCCTGATCACTGCTTTGTCCAGTTTGGTGACGATGTCCTTCACACCAGAGAGCTGAAACACACACTCATACCTCCTCCAGTCTTCAGGTGGGACTGATGAAACGTCCAGGTCACTGCTCGTCTGGAAGGATCCATCATGGTTGTGGAGGATCTC
>NW_026080163.1:0-1211 GCF_006386435.1 Epinephelus moara | reverse complement strand
ACAGTTGGCTTTCGTCGCCGCTAGTTCTTTGATGCCAGTTTGGTGTGTCCACACCTTTAGGGTCTCAATGATGTGTTCAGAGACTCAGTAATACGATGATGTCTTCAGGGTCTCAGCTTCTCTTTCCTGTGATGTGTAAAGGGTCACACAGATGAGCTGTGGGGTTTGGCGTGTCACCCATCCAGAGGGTTGTTCCTGACGTGCGCTCAGGACCGGCTGGTCTGTGTCTGGAGCTCGGAGGATCATAGTCTGCAGTGGAGCAGAACGCTGGAGGTCAGTGTCATCATCACCATCATAATCATCATTGTTTTATTTCCATATCTAACAATATTTTCATTGATCATGATACAGAGTGACGGCTGAAAGAAAAACATCAGTGTTATTAAACACTAGGATGTATTTTATAAATATATAAACACATTTATCTGTAAACATCTGTCTATTTACTAAATATGTTTGTGACTAAAGTAAATATAAACATCTGTAAACATCCGTCTGTTTACTAAATGTGTTTGTGAGTAAAATAAATATAAACATCTGTAAACATCAGTCTTTTTACTAAATATGTTTGACTAAAGTAAATATAAACATTTATCTGTAAACATCTGTTTACTAAATATGTTTGACTAAAGTAAATATAAACATTTATCTATCAACATCCGTCTGTTTACTAAATATGTTTGACTAAAGTAAATATAAACATTTATCTATCAACATCCGTCTGTTTACTAAATATGTTTGACTAAAGTAAATATAAACATTTATCTATCAACATCCGTCTGTTTACTAAATATGTTTGACTAAAGTAAATATAAACATTTATCTATCAACATCCGTCTGTTTACTAAATATGTTTGACTAAAGTAAATATAAACATTTATCCGTAAACATCCGTCTGTTTACTAAATGTGTTTGTGACTAAAATAAATATAAACATCTGTAAACATCAGTCTTTTTACTAAATATGTTTGACTAAAGTAAATATAAACATTTATCTGTAAACATCTGTTTACTAAATATGTTTGACTAAAGTAAATATAAACATTTATCTGTCAACATCCGTCTGTTTACTAAATATGTTTGTGACTAAAGTAAATATAAACATTTATCTGTAAACATCCCTCTGTTCACTAAATATGTTTGACTAAATTAAACAAACATTTATCTGTAAACATCTGTCTGTTTACTAAATATGTTTGACTAAAGTAAAT
>NW_026080162.1:3515-11990 GCF_006386435.1 Epinephelus moara | reverse complement strand
AATTTTGGCGATTTTTCGTTTTCTCGCCATCGAAATTCAAACGGACCTCACGCCCACATACTTGATCTCAGCAGCTTCAAATTTGCTGGACATGATGATGGCTCCGTCCCGAACACCCCGATATGTTAATATCTCACCTTACTCATAGCGCCCCCTGGTGGTAACAGGAAGTGACCAGTTTTTACTTTAACATGTACTGATGCCACAAACTTGACCGCATCAACTTCATTCCACTTCTAATGCATGCAGAAGAAGTTGGTGAAGCTATCTTATGAACGCTGTGAAACTACGTCTAATGGTGTCCGTGTGGCACCGTGGCGACTATCGATCCCTCGCCACCAAATACGTTTATGTTTTTGATGGCTTCAACGACCTCATCTCCTCATGAAAATTGATACACAGGTCAAGAATGGCGAGCTCTTGCATCTGATAGGGGGGACCCCAAGGGGTGGACAAAATTCCTCTATAGCGCCCCCTTGAAATTTTCAAAAACCCCTCCCCATAGGGTTTTTTTTGGAGTTGGAACATGAAAGTTGGTACACATGTGTATGTTGTACAGACCCACATAAAAGTCTCTGTCACCAATAGTCTACTCCAAACAGGAAGTCGGCCATTTTGATTTTGACTTGTCATTTTGGCGTGATTTCCACATGTTGTATTTTAACGAACTAGTCCTAGGGATTTCATCCAATCCACTTCAAATTTTTTACAGATCATCCAGAGACCATGCGGATCAAAAGTTATTACAAGCTTTTCTCTGTGTCAAGGGGCATGGTCTCCATGGCACCACCATATATGATTCATTGCCATGCATATTGAAGCAGCTCTCTCTCCCACATACTTCATCCAAACTGCTTCAAAATTTCAGTACATGATAAGAGCCCTGCCCTCAATGCCTCCATATGCTCGTAGGCAATCTTGCTCATGCCGCCCCCTTGTGGAAACAGGAAATGCCCTATTATACATTGACATTGTCCGATTTGTTCGAAACTTCACATGAGTGATGACGGTCCACCCCTGAACGCACCTGCCCATATCTGGTTACGCTCGTAGCGCCACCTGGTGGATGAACAAAACATTGCGTTTTTTCGCTCCTGCCAGGTTTTTTCTCCCTTCTCACTTCGCGCCACAGCCCCTGCATGCCTCAGGCCCCCGCGGTTGCATGGGGGAGAGAGGGCCCGATCACAGCTGCTTGCAGCTTTAATTGTAAATGTTATTGTGATGAGCTGCAGAGGAGAGCAGTGGAACCGCAGAGCCCATTAGAGGGTTCATCCTACGTGAGACGAAACAGGAAATTTATGGCTGGGAGATGTGATGGTTTTATGTATCAGGTTAACAACAAAGTTGTTATTTCACACACCCAAAAAGAAAGTCCCTGCATGTACTCTTGTCCTTTCAGTCAGAGACCACTGAGGACGTCTCTTAGAAAAGCCCAAACTCAATTATTCATGATAAATAGCGTTTTGAAACACGTTGATATAAGTGAAACCAAACCTTAACAGGGATTTGATCGTATTTTCTATTTAATTAAAATCAACACTACACCAATTTTTGATGTAAAAAAAAAAAAAAAGAAAAAAAAAAAAGCTTTTGCTAATCTTACCAAGTCAGTATCCAGCTTATTACTTCTTGAGTGTTTCAATGTTTGATTTGTTTTTTATTGAGCAATTAAGGGCCTTGGTGGCTTTGTAAAGAGATGTACATGCTCATTATTAGCTGAAAACACTTTCAATGATAACGCGTTTGGCAAAACCTCAAACCTATAAAATGTTCAGCTTAAATATTTGACTGTGTAACTTAAATGACTTTTTTCAGTTAACACCCACAAGTAGAAATTGTCTTTATTGTCTCAAAATCTTTAAGTGTGTCAATTTACCGACCATGGCCATAGGAACATCGAAAAGTAAGAAAATCTGCCCAGGGAAGATTAATAGGCATTCATGCACAAGTTAAGGCAATTCTAATAAATTAATGCATGACTCAGTGAATGACTTATCATGACCAACGATTTAACAATACAGCATTATCAAGTCATACTTAAATCAGTAAGTGCCTACTAGTAATTGTTAAACTTAAGCAATAACCCAGCATTAATTAAATCCAGTCCTTCATGAATCCAGTCTACACAGCAGGAAAATGTTAATCTATCATTGCCACATTTTCCAGCCTGTCTCCCTTTTCTGCTCTTTAATCTCTATGTGTTATCACACCCCCGTGCAAACAAATTAGCTGTAAATATACAACATTTTCTCATGGAATGCTTAATATGATATCCGACAAAAAATACATGCAGTTCGTATGATATCTGACGAATATGTGCCCCACAAATGATGTTACATCCTTAATGTACAGTTAAGTAATTGACATAAAGTTACAAAGGTTAGGTTTAGGCAATAGAAGTAACTGTAGTTTGGTTTAGGAAAAGAAAAATGATGACCTTAATATGAGTCAAAGATCACAGGGATCCAGAAATGCGTCTCCAGGGGAAAGTCTCGGACAAAATTTTGTTTTTCTGTGACCCATCTGCCTCCCCAACCTGCATCCTTACAAGCGCTTGGGATTGCTTCCTTGTTTACTGCCATCAGCACATTGGTCACTTGATCACAGTCTTTCAAAATACATGGAATATGTACAAATTTGGGCACATTGCTTTTTGTAGGAAAACATGAAATATTTGTAAGAACAGCCTGAAAGACAGCAGAGAGTGTGATCTGTGACAATGGAGTGGATTCAGTTTTCCTGAAAGAACAGCGAAGGATGATAAACTGATCAGGAGTTTTCCCACTGGAAAAAGTGCTAATATTGGCTGATAAGCTCCACTGCTTGATTGGCCTATTTCCCGTTGATTTGAGCAGACTCGCTGACTATTTTATACCCCCAGGTAGGAGAGTTAGTTGATGTTAAGGAGAGGAAATGATGATCCTTACCTCCTCAGTCACGTGGAAATCTTAAGTGTTGTGCTGCCGTAATTGAGTTCATGCATAATTGGCTGCAGCAGCAAAACAACCCCGTCAAACTTGGCAGAGAGATTAAGAAGAGAAGCATTACTGAATGTAGTTTAATTTAGGCTGCCATAGTTAACCTACAATTTCAAGAATTCATTGCTTATTTAGAAGTCCCCTAGTGTGCCTAAATAAAAAAGACAAATCAATCATGAACATACATGCCTTTTTTATTTATACTTCACAGAACAAGCACAGCTTAACAACTACAGATCAGGAAATGTTCATGGACTTTGATCGGTAGTCTTCTGCGGTGTGGGTTTCTGTTTGGATTGTTCACTGATTTTGGCTGTTGATTCAGAGTGGCAGCACTGTGCTTGTTTTAAAAACAGCACAAACTCTGCCCACTGCCTGAGAGGTTGTTTTTGAGCAGAGTTTATATACGAGTGCACCCGGCAAGTGAAATCAAGGGTAGGCTGGAGTCGGTGACTACTGGAGCAAGCACTTCAGCTGGTCAACAGCCCTATTAATCTCTGTCTGATTCAAGCACTTCTGTTTCCACAGCAGAGTTTATGCTCATCTATCACCTGGACCACGTGATGTCAGACTCACATGCACACACATCACATCACATTCACATTCTTCTACCGAACTCCTTTTTGGTCCCATTCCAATTTCCAACACGTCATAGGTTGCTCTGGAGTAGGAAACAATTAACAGTTCAGCATATATTCTTTCCTGTTGACTGTGGTAGCAACACGTTCTCTTAAGTCATCACTTATCACTGCTTTGTCAGGAGACTTTCATGACTACATAGTACGTGCTGGGTATCCTTCTGCATCTACTGTTGATGTTCCAGGACGTCACAACCAATGCCGAGACATCAACAAAAGCATGTGGTTAGGTTTAGGCAACAAAAGCACAAGGTTAGGTTTAGACAAAAACATCAGGGCTTGGCTCTTCATATGGCAAGCGAACACCAGGTTTCGGGTGAAAGTCAAGGGGTTGTTGGACACATCCACCACCCCTCCCACACCACACACCCTATAGGGACTTTCAAGCTCCTTATATTATGTCATCACCAGCAGTGTTTCAAACTGGCATCAGCGTCCAGTGGTGTATCATACCACCAAGACAGGTTCCATCCGGCCAACTGGCAGTATCAAATATCAACAATCACTGACTTTCACCCAGCAGGCCAGTGTTTGCTACCCATAAGATTTTAAAGCCAAACCCTGTTATTTTTTCCTAAGCCCAACCATGTGACTTTGTTGTTGAAGAAAAAAAGGTCAATCCGTGGTGTTGTACCCACAAAGCGCGTTTATTTTGAAAGAAACTGTATGCAAACTGTACATTTCCTCTGAAAACAGAAGTGTCTTTTGAAAACCGACAATGCATGTAACAGGCTGAAGTTGACACGATATCCCAGAGCATCAACAGCCAATGCACCCAAGATCCCAAGCATGTCATATGTCGACGTGGAAAGTCCATGACCAAACGTCTATATGTGACGAGTTCGGAGTGAGAATGCATTGAAATCACTAACAAGCGGCAGTATTTGGTGACTTCGGAATGAGAACAGGCTGGTTGTAGCATCACTTCGACACTAGCTGGTTGGGACATATGACCTGAAGCCTTGTAATGCATTCATTTAATGCCTAAAATAGTTGTGTGTAAATTATTTCATTTTTTTTTATGACAAACAACAACAGTAGCAAGCAGAGGGTTTGCTGGGGAAATGTTTTTGATGGATTCCAAAATAATACTGCGTAACTGGAAAATCGATGAAATTACTAAGCCTTTCTTAATCTGTTCTGGCATCAAGAACTTTTAGAGAAAAAGACAACCAGCTGTCTAATCACAGTCCTTGTGGTCTTCACATGTTAGCTACTGTAGCTATGATGCATAGTTATACAGGCCAATTAAAAGAAACAAGAAAATACATGTGTAGAGAAACATAACAGCAGATGCTTCCATCCAGATACTTAATGATACTATTAGGAAATTTACATCCTATTATACTAAAAACTATAGATATGATAAATAAGATACAATGTAATAAGTACATAATTAATATGAATGCATTTCCTTAATATATTGATAAAATATGTCATCTGGGCAGCATCAAGTTCTTTCAAAGTGTATTTGCTCTGGCACATTAGTATATAAATATAAATACATATAAATGATCTCAAAGAAAAGATGCCCCCATTCACAGGGCACAGGAACTCACTGTGTGAGTGAGTGAAGTGAATTAATGGCCTTTTTAGTCACCAGCCACCAACATGGCTAATGCATGGCCTTAAACTAAGTCAGTCTAATCTAACAGTTACGCTGATTGCACCATTTATGCTTAAGCCTTCCTCTCGTGAAGACTGAGCGTTAATCTTAGGCCTCAGTGTCCACAAGTCCACTGCCTGTCGGACCATCCACAGAATGTCACTGAGACTTAGCAGCTGTCTTGCATGGAAAGTCGGTGATGAAACAGCAGTTCCACAAGGACTCCGGCATTCCTGACTCCCAGCTCATCAAATACCAGTGCTTGGTCAGTGGTCCTGAGCATCAGACACAGACACAACAAGGCACCCTTTAGCAGTGGTATGAGATGCAGCAGCAAAAGCATTTTTTGAAACTGCAGGCTGGTGCAGCACATGGCATAGGCAAGAAGGGTGAATGCTAAGGGCGCCATCATCTTTAGGAGGCGCCACAAACGGGGGAAGAAAAAAAATCTAAATGTTTACCTTTATATTATTTTTTACTAATGTTCGGAATTCTTTTTTTATATGATTGCAATCGCGCACAGAGGTTGACATTTTTAACATTTGTTGTAGTCCAGTCAGTAGCCTGAGTACAATTTTTAACAAAAGCCCCCACCTTCTCTTTGTCATTTTTAGATAAAGGAATATGTGGAACTGAGTCAAAATTATGAAAGAGATGCATTTGTTTGTCAGTTAACATCAAGCATGTGGCGCATTAGTCTGCATCCCATTAAATGTTAGATGTTTGTAGTCTGTGAAAGTCAGCAGCCATGTATTGGTACCATTTAGGCTCATAAATCGTGTCGACACCTTCAGAGATGTGGGGATACACAATGTAAATTAGGTGATGACATGAGTCTGTTATCAGGAGCAGACATGATGTTCTTTACTTCCTCAAGCAATGAGTGACTTACTTTTGGGTCAGTGAAACGCCATTGATAGACATGCAGTAATGGGGGGTTAAATTTTTACATTTGTGTCATTCTTGTGTCTGTTTTTACTATTTTTTAACCCCTCTGCTGTGGACAGTATGGAGATTCCTAAAGTGATCATGAGGTCTCTTATTATGATACTTTATGTATGTGCCTTGCCATACATTGAATTTCCTCTCAACTAATTCAATTGCATTTGTTACCTCCTGCAGCAGCCCATAGGTATTGCATGTATGTGTGGGTGTATGTGTGTCACCTCTGTTCTTTGTCACAGCGGCATTAGGCTGAGGCCCCCTCCTTTCCTCCGCCTGCTCCACCTGTCAGTCGGACTTTGTGTCGGCATTCACGCACCCAGTGTCCCCTTTGGCCACATTTGTATCACACGTCTCAATTTCAAGTTCAAAAGTTCATAAGGTTTTTATTGTCAATTTACTATATGTGCAGGACATACAGAGAATTGAAATGCTGTTTCCCTCTCACCTAATATTAATGTCATACAAGAGCTAAAACACAGCTGGGCCTACTGCAGGTGCCCCCCTTTGTCCTTTGCCTCTACCACGCCATTGTCCCTGTCCACGATATCCTTGTCGAAAGTTTCTGTGTTGGTGTTCAGGGGCAGTAAGCTGAACTGCTTTCATCATGGTGAGGGTAGCGTTATGCAGGTCAGCCGCCTTTTTTGTCTTCACTATGCTTCTTCTGTGCGAGTTGTTCAAACATATGTGCTGTATGTTCTGACAGACAGGCATCTTGGAAATCTACACAGAATTTTTTAACAACTGTTGCAACGTGAGATTTCAGTCCACTCAGGAAACAGTTGCATAGGTGGGTTTCCCACAAGCTGGCAGTATTGCCAAGATCATTAGGCTGAACTATGCCGCTGTGTATATTAAACACCTCAGTGAGGCGACACAGGTATTCGTCTGAAGTTTCATTGTCCTTCTGTTTGCATGAGTTAATTTTGCTCATGTCGATTATGTGAGGAAATGCTGTGCTGAACTCTGTGGCCAGTGCCTGAACAGCATTTCTGTAGTCCTTATTATCGTTGTATTGCCAATCAATGTTTAAACAGCAGATTTCATTTCTGGGCAACTTACCTGCAATCTTTTGTCCACCTTGCCCAAAACAAGCAATGGCCCCTGTGGACCTGCCACCTCAACCATAGGCATTGACAACAAAGGAGGGTAGAGGACAGGTGAGGCGGGTGCGCCTTCGTCACTTAGGCCAAACTGCTGACCTGTTCTGGTGTGTGAGGGTGACAGGGACTTAGTGTGGCTGCAATTCATAATTATAATATTATTACTTTCTTTAATGTTGTTGTAAGCTACTGTCATTACTGTCTGCCCTGCATCTCTCTCTGTCTCTGTCTCTCTTTCTGTCTCATTGTGACATACGGATTACTGTTAATTTATTATGTTGATCTGTTCTGTACGACATCTATTGCACGTCTGTCCGTCCTGGAAGAGGGATCCCTCCTCAGTTGCTCTTCCTGAGGTTTCTACCGTTTTTTTTCCCTGTTAAACTGCAACGTGCAGGTTAAATTTTTTAAAAAATATATACATAACCTTGTATGAAAATTACCATATGAGAAGTTAATTCAGAATTTATTATGGTTTACACAACATAAGGGCACAAATTCAGAGAAAAAAGTGGCTCTTTTTAGCTCCTCTTCTAAAAACGCTTTTTTTTCAACATCGCCTGATACTACGTCACAAGAGGGACTCTGCGTCCTTGACCCTGCCTCTGTCCATTGGGCAGTAGTAGGTGGTAGTGAGTCTGAGCAGTAGTAAACTTGTGAGTTAGTATTTTTTCGGTGCATTTCACCATTTGTGATTATGCCAAATTATTGTCTTTGTGCAGGTTGCACAATCTCGAGTCTATCAGGACATCGAGTCCACCGTTTTCTGGACAGAAGAAGGAGTGGAGTTTTCATGCCTGGGTGCATTTTGTGCAGGTAAAGAGTTGCGATTTCACGGCTTCATCTGTGACCAAAAATGCGGCTGTGTGCAGCTGCAGCGGTCATTTTGGACAGAAGGATTATGTTCCTGGCGGAGCCCGCCCTCGTGCGGCCCTGGAGCTGTTTGTGGCTCAGGTCTCCGAGCCTCGGGGGTATGTGTGGGGCGGGCGGGCTCCGTGGAGAGGGAGGCCTCCGTGTTTGAGACGGGAGCGGGCGGCGTGAGGGTTGATGGGCAGTGTGAGGTATGTTATGTCTGGTCTGGGGGTCAGATTCTCCACCAGAGCCCAGAAGGCATCCACCTCCCTGCAGCACATATTCTCCACAGCTGAGGATATGGGCTGGTAGTTCCCACACAAGCACCTATCATACAAAAAATTATCAGGAAATCT
>NW_026080162.1:0-3301 GCF_006386435.1 Epinephelus moara | reverse complement strand
GCCTACCAGGCTCATAATTATAAGCCTGTGGGCCGTCATATGCATATGAATGTACAGTTTCAACCTCTTCAGTCTCAAAACTAGTACTGGGATCCATGTTTATTAAAGTTACACTCAATCGAACTTGGCCGTACTCTCTTACGCTACGTTACTTCTGGTTAGTGGGTTTTTAGATGCGGAAGCAAAATTCTCTCACAAAAACGACCCCAAAAGTCACTGTAGTGTGTATATGTTTTTGTTTTTTGTTTCAATCGAGTTTCTACATCATTTTCCTACACATTTATTCACCATGGTCTCCAACCTGCAAGTTGGGCTTTAAAGTGTTTTTTTGGGGAGTTTTTCCCTATCCGCTGTGAGGGTCCTAAGGACAGAGGGATGTCATATGCTGTAAAGCCCTGTGAGGCAAATTGTGATTTGTGATTTGTGATATTGGGCTTTATAAATAAAATTGATTGATTGACTGAATTCTCGACATTGAAGGTGTGGCACATGGCGATGCCGCTGTGCCCGTGGAATCAGCAGCTTGTCATTCTGGCTGTTGACGCATGTTCTGTGGCTGCCGGTCACACTGGTCCTGGCCTACAGCTGCCTGTGGTTGTTGGGCTTGTGGCTGTGTAGCGTATGAAGGTGGAGGAGGAGCAGGACAGGAGTCATTTGAAAAGTGTTACTTGTTGACTCAACCGGCAAAACCTGTCTTTGTTCTTTCTGATCTCTGCGGTGATGGTCCTTCCACCTTAGTCAGTCAGCTCCCCCTCTCTGAAGTTTGGCGAGGTTGGGAGACCGAACTCTTTGTTTTTTTTCCCCGTTCGGGGTGATCAGCCTCTGGCTGTCCTCAGATGGCTGGATGAGAGTTCCCACTTCTGACACCAAATTGTTGTGGCAATTTTTAGCTGGTCTGCTAGGGAGTAAGCAAGCTCAGAGCTCAGAGGTTGTGCCCAGAACAGTGAATACAGGGCATCTTTATACCTACACTAAGACGACAAGATGATGAGAAATCAATTGTAGCTTTCTTGGGCTTTCCTGATATAATTATGTTCTCTTGATTACATCAGAGGAACATACCTGTTGCAATCTAGTATACAACATGTTAGGTAATCGGCTGTATCTGTTAGACAGTCAATGGACTGTCTTTGAAGGTGAGATTATAGTGAATGTAAATCTCTTGATGATGTCAAGTAACGACAAATGTTTACAAAAAGGGAATGCAAAGGTCACACACTTTCAAACACATAGGACGAATGAAACAATATAAGCATATGCATGAAGAAGACAAAATTTCCACCACCACAGAAAATCAACTCTCAGAGCTACAGAAAGGTGTGGGGTCCTGTCTGGTGTAGTAGACCCCTGCTTCTATTGATCTTGTATAGCCTGTTCTTGTGCTTCTTTGCTGTCATTCAGTGCAGCTGGTAGGATTTCTTGATGCTGGCCACTTCTTCAATCTGTTGATGTTAGATGTTGTGCAGGGGCTTGTCCTTCATAGTGGCTAAGGTGAATAGGCACATGGCCCAATACATGAGCAGGGCCCAAAAAGGAATTAGGAATACCAGCAGAGCCAAGCACCAGCCACTGGTTGACAAAGCAGTCACTCAAGACTGCAAGACTAGGCAGACCAACCTGTACACCGCCTAGATTGACTACAAGAAAGCCTACAACTCAATGCCACACACATGGATACTGGAATGCTTGGAAATGCACAACATCAACAGGACACTAAGAGCCTTCATCAAGAACTCAATGGGGCTGTGGGAGACGAATCTGGAGGCCAACTCAAAGCCAATTGCACAAGTTACCATCAAGTGCAGCATAATACCAAGGTGATGCACTGTCCCCGCTTCTGTTCTGCATAGGCCTTAACCCCCTCAGCCAGCTCATCACAAAGAGTGGGTATGGATATCGGTTCCGAAGCGGAGCAACTATCAGTCACCTCCTCTACATGGATGACATCAAGCTGCATGCCCGGTGCGAGTGAGACATCAATTCACAGAGGAGGTTGAACTGCCAGAGGGCAGCACTGCAGATGTTCAGGACAGCTACAAATACCTTGGTGTCCTGCAGGCATATGGGAACCATTAGAAGGTCACAAGGAAGTCAGCCACAGCCAAATACCTACAAAGAGTAAGGCTGGTCCTGAAAAGTCAGCTGAATGGAAAGAACAAGTCAGAGCCATCAATGCATACACCCTAACAGTCATCAGATACTCTACTGGTATAATAAGCTGGCCAAAGGAGGAGATAGAGACCACTGATATCAAGACAAGGAAGTTTCTCACAATGCATGGAGGGTTTCATTCCAAGTCCAGCAGCCTGAGACTGTACACTAAGCGTAGTGAGGGGGGCTGGTGACCGGTGACATCAGAGCTACTGTCCAGGACAAAACAACCAAGATCCAGGAATACATCAGGAAGATGGTCCCCAAAGATGAGCGGCTAAGTGACTAGCTCAGATAGCAGAAACCCCAGAATGCAGAAGAGGATGATCCATCATAGAAGGACAAGCCCCTGCATGGCATGTACCACAGACAGATTGAAGAAGTGGCCGACATCAAGAAATCCTATCAATGGCTGGAAAAGGCAGCACAGAAGCACTTATCATGGTAGCACAAGAACATGCACTTATACAAGATCAAGAGAAGCAGGAGTCTACCACACCAGACAGGACCCCAGATGCAGGCTGTGCAAAGATGCTCTTGAGACAGTTTAGTACATAATAGCAGGATGTAAGATGCAGGCAGGAAGAGCTTACATGGAACGCCATGAACAAGTGGCTGTCGTAGTGTACAGGAACATCTACACTGAGTATAGGTTGGAAGGCCCAAGGTCAGAATGAAAGACACCTCCTAAGGTGGTTCAAAATGACCGAGTTAAGATCTTGTGGGACACATCCAGACCGACAAACTGGTGATGGCTAACCAACCAGATATTGTGTTGATGGACAAACAACAGAGGAAGGCAGTGGTGATAGATGTAGCAATCCTGAGTGACAGCAACATCAGGAAGAAGGAAGAGGAGAAGCTGGAAAAATACTAAGGGCTGAAAGAGGAGCTAGTCAAGATCTGGGGAGTAAAGGCAACAGTGGTGCCAGTGGTAATCGGAGCACATGATCCAATCTGATACGTGATCCAGTCTGATAGCCAAAATCTGACCTGATTACTTCTGAACAGCTGGGCCCTGGCTGCTGTTACTCTTTTAATCAAAATCGGTGATGGAGCATTTACACAAGAGGGGCTAACAGTTCAATTCAATCAATCAATTTTATTTATAAAGCTCAATATCACAATTTGCCTCACAGGGCTTTACAGC
>NW_026080161.1:0-1441 GCF_006386435.1 Epinephelus moara | reverse complement strand
TATTATAATCCATGCTTGTCCTCGACTCTGGCTGCTTAAAGTAGAGATAGTAAGTTAAGGCTCCATGTCATTGGTCCGACATCCCATTAGTTCGACGTCCCGTTGTTCCGATATGTGATTATACTAGGCTATACTGTATTTGTGTACCATAGAGGATCAGCAAACGCAACAAAAGTAGGCTACTGGTCGAGATACAAGTGTCATAGAGAGGAGAGAATGAAACACCATAACCTCCTGTTATTAACTCTGGGGTCCGGGTTGTGTGGGGATCTCTCTGTGGTGCTGAACGGCTCCCGCCGGCTCCGCGACCGGCTCTGGGTCAGCTGGGAAAGGCTTGAGGCAAAGCAGGCTCACAGCTTATGTGTTTGCCACTTTCTTTTTCATTTTAACCCACACCATGATCTTTTCCTGACCCTAACCAAGTGGCTTTTGTGCCTAAACCTAACCAGAGCTTAACCACAGGGCATCATGGTGATTTCGGAACAACGGGACTTCGGAACAATGGGTTTAATATGGTTGGAACAATGGGATGTCGGACCAATGGGCTGTCGGACCAATGGGCAGACCCCGTAAGTTAATTGCATATGGGGAGATTTTATAGCAGCAGCGCAAGGGGAAACACTGGCTAGTGTTTGCTGAATCAAACCAACTCAACTCAATCAGGCTAATAAACAGTCATATCATGAGACATTGTCATATAGGCCAAGTAAGGTTATCATGATGTTGTGTGCGCACCGGGCACGAATAAAACAATTTGCGTGAGTGAAATACATATTGTCATATACTTGCCGTCAAACTTTTCTAACTTGTGGGTATCTATGAATGGAATAACATGTTTGGACTAAATATTTTGCTTTATTTAGATCATCTGGACTACTGGCAATGAGGAGCATAGTTTTCGTAGGATATGTTGTGTGAGTAAACCATTTAAAGCAACACTTACCTTTCTGGAAATTTTACACTTTTCTATGTGTAGGTTAAAATGCTATTAATAAGCTGATGGCACACTAAAATGTAAGTGAATTCCACCAGAAATAAAACTTCATCATATACCATTCTCATATGGTTCTAAGAAAACTCCGACCAATCAATGCAATGATTGGTCGGAGTTTTCTCATGTCTTGTCTGCCTTCCCCACGTGGAGGCCTCCGACTGACGTAACCACTCGCATAGCATCTCCCCACCACCACCCCCCACCCCCGAGTCTGTGAGACAACAGAGGCTAGTAACAGGGACGCTTGTGGATATAAACTAGTATCAGGGACGCTTGTGGATATAAACTAGTATCAGGGACGCTTGTGGATATAAACTAGTATCAGGGACATTTGTGGATATAAACTAGTAACAGGGACATTTGTGTATATAAACTAGTAACAGGGACACTTGTGGATATAAACTAGTATCAGGGGCACTTGTGGATATAAACTAGTATCAGGGACAT
>NW_026080160.1:0-1422 GCF_006386435.1 Epinephelus moara | reverse complement strand
TGTCTTCTCTTCTTCGGCTGACAGTAGTCATCTTAGGAGAAGTGAGCACTGCAGACCCGATGGTCTGCTAGGCGCAGTGTCTGGACAGGAGTGTTAGCATCCATTTGTAGCACAACTAGCCACAACTTCAGCATCTCGCCGTCCGACAAAGGCAGCCTATGAAAGCTGTACGGGGTGTTGCGCGACATCCTGTTCTTGCGTTCAGGAAAAAGGCCTGTTTATTTGAGCACTCCAAAAACTCCGGTAACACTCCAGGGGGTAGCACGTAAAAGGCTCCGTCCTCTGACTCTTCTAGCGTAACACACACTTCACACACACATACTCATTTACATTACCAAGCGGGGACAACTTCCGCCTTTCTGCTCCACTGACTGACAGCTGACTCCACTCATTCACACTCACCACTGCCCCAGGGTCGCTACAATATGCTATCTACAGAGATTACACTGGCGATCTGAACCGGTCAGTGGCGAAAAAAAACACTTTTATACGGGACGCATTTGCCCCCATTACTGTTTTAGCTTGTTTCACGGCTCAATACTGAACCAATTTTAGAACGAGTGGTACCCATGAATCATACGCACACATACACATGGGGAAATAGAGCCCAGGTTGAAAAATACCGAAGTTGTCCTTTAACGTACAGTTATGTAATTATTATAAAGAAGTTGTCCTTTAACGTACAGTTATGTAATTATTATAAAGTTACAGAG
This sequence comes from Epinephelus moara, assembly GCF_006386435.1. Taxonomy (NCBI): domain Eukaryota; kingdom Metazoa; phylum Chordata; class Actinopteri; order Perciformes; family Serranidae; genus Epinephelus; species Epinephelus moara. The sequence goes on along the minus strand of NW_026080160.1, from coordinate 709 downwards.
GTTATGTTTAGGAAAAGAAACATGGTGAGGACATATAAAATGACTTAAAGTTTACACGGATTCGAACACACAACTCCAGGGCAAAGTTCAAGGTGAAAGTCCAGCTTTTTGTGACCCATCCACTAGCCCAGCCTGCCTCCTTAGAAGTGCTCATCATTTAGAGGATGTACAGCATTGTCCACTGGTAATTGCATCCCTGTTAGTTCTACAATGGTGCATAACATTCCCCTCAAAACCAAAAACCCCTTGACATTCCCATACAACATGTGTAATGTGTTCATTAATCTGTCTTTATTTAACAGGCCACTGTCTACACAATGCTCTCTTTTTTTTTAAAAGATATTTTTTGACCATTTTGCCTTTAATGGACAGGACAGGTAAGCTTGGGGGGGGGGGGGGGGGGGGAGAGGGGGGGGATGACATGCACAAAAGGGCCGCAGCTGAGCCTNGGAGAGGGGGGGGGGGGGGGGGGGAGAGAGAGGGGGGATGACATGCAGCAGAGGGCCACAGGCTGGATTCGAACCCGGGCCGCTGCGGCAACAGCCTTGTACATGGGACGCCCCACAATGCTCTCTTTCAGGGGCGGAAATCCCGGGGGGGACAGGGGGGACATGACTCTCCCTTCAGTAAAGCTGTACCCCCCTAGAATCATTTGAGACACAATTAATAATTTTCGAACAATGCAGTAGTATTTATTGAAAGCACAATG
>NW_026080159.1:0-1203 GCF_006386435.1 Epinephelus moara | reverse complement strand
CCTGGCCAGAACCTACAGCACGGCACTGAACACACAGTCTATGGAGCGGAGCCTGTGTTGCGTTCAGGCGCTGTCACGTAAATAACAAATTCAAGCACTTGAATAGGGATATTTTCATAGGGAGCAACACCTCTCCCACTCGGCAGCATACCTCTGTTTGAGGTGCTGCAGTAAATTGGTAGTACTGCTACCTCGGGTAGCAACAGCCTTCAAACAGACTTTGCAGCGGGGTGCTGTTTGTTCTGTGTCTGACACCACAAAACCATTCCCTTTCTTGGGAACGAGTTCTTCCCAGCTCGCTGCCATGTTGTTTGTGTATCAAGCACATGGGGGGTAGGGGTGAGCCCACTCTGAACTATGGGAGCCCAGCGGGGAGTGTCGGTGGTGGATTTTAAAGAGAAAATCGATTTTCTTTCAAACAAATTGACCTAAACTACAAATTCGAATTAATCGATAAAATCGATTTATTGCCCAGCCCTACTTTATGTCTGTCTCCATGATGAAGAAATAACATTGTTTGCTAGCTTGATGCTAATGACAGTAACGTTAACTCAGCGGGTTGACAAAGTGCCTCTGCTGTTTCACTGCATAATTTTTCCTTTTTTACGCTGTGTGGTAACATCCCTAGAGGAAATATCAAAATCCCTGGGGTGCTGTTGACATACAGTTGCCTATAGCAGCAGCTACCCCCCCCCCTTTCTATTGGTCAAAGTGACGGCTGTGATGGGAGCGGTCGTGAACGACAAAAAGAAAATCTAACATGCTAGACTTTCTGTTGGAACTTTGTGAGGCGTCCCAGACGTGGCGTCGGTTGTCTTCTACTTTGACACTACATGAGATGAAACGATGGATTATCGTGTACGACACTCGTTGTCATTCATGATCCATGCCGACACTGTACGTTGCTGCGTCAGGCTAGAATCAGGCTTATATCGTGTAGTGTGAACCAGGCATTAATGTTTAATCACCTGAAAATAAGAATCATTGGATCTCATTCATGAAACCTGAGCAGAACCTTCTTGCCTCTGACTGCTCATAGTGCAGATAAATACTGGTTGTCATTATTATATATCATTATGCATATGCATTTACCAAATTCCTGTTTATATTCAGTTTATTTCATTTGCAATCACTGTCAAATTTTTTTGCTGTTTGTTTGTTTTTGTTTTTTTTTATTTGTTATTTTTTCCCCTTATTTTAACT
>NW_026080158.1:0-1351 GCF_006386435.1 Epinephelus moara | reverse complement strand
TGATAACTTCAAGAACGCCATGGGGGAATTTCTTTAAATTTGGCACAAACATTCACTTGGACTCTGATGAACTGGTTAGATTCTGGTGGTCAAAGGTCAACAGTCTAGGTCACTGTGACGTTGACTGCCTCATTTTTGTCAATGCGATATTTCAAGAATACCATGGGAATTTCTTCCACTTTCCATGGGTGAACTGATTAGCATTTGTTCGTCAAAGGTCATAGGTTAACGTCACTGTGACCTTCTCTATTATATTCTTGTGTATGCGAGAACACATTGAAGGAATTTTTTAAAACTCGGCACAAACGTTTACTTGGATTCGACTATGAACTAATTAGATTTTAGTGGTCAAAGTCCAAGATCAGTGTGACCGTGCATCAGTCTCATTCTTGTAAACACAATATCACAACAATACCTTGTGGGAATTTCTTCAAATTTGGCACAAACATTCACTTGGACTCTGATGAACTAGCTAGATTCCGGTGGTCAAATTTCAAGGTCACTGTGACCTTGTCTGTCTCATCCTTGTAAATGCACTATCTCAAGTATGCCACAGGAATTTCTTCAAATTTGGCACAAACATCCTCTTTGGGTCAAGGATGAACTAATTAGCATTTGGTGGTCAAATGTCAAAGGTTAAGGTCACTGTGACCTCTTTTTTTGTATTCTTGTGAATGCAAGAATATATTGAGTGAATTATTTTTTTTCAAATTTGGCACGTTTCCTTGGACTCGACAGTGAACTGATTCAATTTTGGCGGTCAAAGCTTAAGGTCACTGTGACCTTGCATCAATCTCATTCCTGTGAACACAATATCTCAAGAATACCTTGTGGGAATTTCCTTAAATTTGGCACAAACGTCCACAAGGAATGAAGAGTAAAGTGATTAGAATTTGGTGGTCAAAGGTCACTGTGACCTCCTTTTGTTGTATTCTGTGTGCGAGTTCTCAAGAACACGTTGAGGGATTTTTTTTCAAATTTGGCACAAACAATTACTTGGATTCGACTATGAACTCATTAGATTTTGGTGGTCAAAGATCACCCTGACCTTGCATCAGTCTCATTCCCGTGAACATGATGAAAAGAATACCTAAAGGGAATTTCTTTAAATCTGACACAAACGTCCACTTGGACTGAAGAATAAACTGATTATAATTTGGTAGTCAAAGGTCAATGTGACCTCACAAAACATGTTTTTGTCCATAACTGAAGAATTCATTCACTAATTCTGACCAAACTTGACACAAATGTCTAACAGGATAAAATAATGAAGGTCAAAAGGTCAAAGGTTAGCTTGACTGTGACATCATCATGTTGTAAAGTCATATCTCAGGAACAGAAGGGGAGACAT
>NW_026080157.1:0-7622 GCF_006386435.1 Epinephelus moara | reverse complement strand
GAATGTACCTTTGTTTTTCATTATTACTATTATTAAATTCTTGACCAATTTAATGTATTTTTGTTTTTAACTCTTGACCAATTGAATGTATTTTTTATTTTTCATTATTACTATTATCATATTCTTGACCAAATGAATGTATTCTACAAATGTGTTAAATAAATGGAATGTCTGAACTGCGGATCATGCTTTCTCTCTCTCTTTATTTATTAGAATTATTCAGTTACACAGCATGTTGCCGCACTGTACACATGTGAAATTATATCCACGGCATACAGAGGGCTGTATTTTGTTTACAAACTTGCACACCATAGCATCATTGCGTGCCAGATTAGCACTATACATGTTTAACATTCTTGTAAAAGGAATTCCTCTTTGTATATGACACAGAAAAAAGACACAATGCTGTCCACAGGTTGTAGAGTAGTTGTTCTGAACCTGCCTCTGGGAATAATACACGTCTGCACAGTTTTCAAAGAGGTATCTGTATATCTCCGATGGAAATTTGTCGCTGTTGGGAGGGTTTCCAAAACTGTCGAAAAAATATCCATGCTTCTGTTTCGTAATATAAATAGCGACCCAGTGTTCACCGGGCATGTTAGAGGGATGTGTATTCACAACCAGCATGGCTGGGAACGCTGTGCCTTTATGGTTTGACAGTTGGTCGCATGCCAGGACTCCTAAAAAATTTGTCCCGTTAATGATTCTTTTATTGAGGATGCCGGTCAGCTCTATAGTGTTCATGGCTGATACTGCTTCTTCTTTTTAGTAATAATCCAAAAGTACTTGTCTCTTGTTTGATATTTCGATAACAGAATCGTAAACAGCATAACACACGAGGTTAACGGTGCGCTGTAGAGGTACTCTGAAACGGACTTCCAACCTCACATTACCACTTTTAATCAGTGATACATTCCCTGCACGACCGTCGTCCGGTTCCAGATTGAAGCAGAATAACGTGTAACCATTCCCGAAATCATTACGTGATATGGCCAGAGACCTGTCTTTTAAATGACGTCCTGTAGTTTGTACCAGCTGGAAATACTCTCTCACATACTGGCCTCTCTGAAATAGTGGCTGAAAGGGCTTTGCAGGGTGAGACTGCCCGTCTGCGTACAGGCTAATAAACTCTGTATCGTAATGCTGAAAATAGAAGGGGTTCCGGTTATAGCTCCCCGAATATGCCTCATGGTCAACAAAGCCTATGATGACGAATTTGGGGATTTGTCCCATGTAAAGATTTTCCTGGTTGCACACTCTTGTTTCTGCAGGTATGGAAAATGTTTTCAGAGCCACTCTGTCAATAGCGTATTTAGCGTTAGTGTGCTGCAGTGCCCTGCTATGCGCCAATCTAACGGCAGGTGCCACGGCCACCTTTTTCACAAATAAGCTAGCCGATACGATCTTCACGGCGTATTGATTATTTTGCGCAGTCATTAAGGCAAACTCGTCCTTTGATCGAATAAATTTTAGGGAAATGTCTATACCGTTTAGCAATAACTTTTCCTGAAAAAACAAATCGGAGTGTATCGGTGCTATTAATTCCACAGTGCGACTGTTGACAGTGTATTGCCCTCTTTCGGCTAGGCCTTCGTTATCTCCGGCTATGGAGGCCGCATTCATGTGCTCTGCTGTGTCTTTACAAAACAGGCCGCTGCTAAACTGTGTATCCAAGGTGTCCTTTCCGTAGTTGATTAAACACTCGATTATCCCACGGTACGGGTATGTGATGGAAGATTGGGTTATAAGCCTGTCTCCTAACATGATATCCACCTGCGAGAATAATACACCCGGGGTAGTTTACAAAACCCACATCTGCGGCTAGGGCCAAATCGGTACCATCGGGGTTCGTGATTCTCGCGCGCATGTACAGGTAGGTATCGTTTAGATCAATGTAATCCTCGCCGCAGGCCGATATAAAAAATTCCAGAGGCCCGGCATCCCGTAATGCCGAAACCGGGGGTATTTCGACAAATGTAGATTTTTCAATGGATGTCTGTGTGTACGGCACTGTGAACAGATCCAGCTCCGTCTTCACACATTCTTCCGACTGGTTGTGTATGAGAGCCATGGCTGTTGCTGTTGTTTTCTCTTCTCAGACTAGAATATGTCTTTACGCAGAATCACCGAGCGTCTTTTGGAAGTTGTGCTTCTCTTGGCGGCCGACTTCTTTCTGATGCGTCGTGTCACTTTGACGGTCGTTTTACGCTTTTTGGACCGTTTTTTAAATGTGGCTTGGCGATGCTGAATCCTTTTTTAAATAACGGTACAGCCATTCTAAGCAAGCCTCGAAATATGCCGCCTAAACCGTTACCGTATTGTGTACTTGAACCTATAAATCCGGGAAATTCGCCACCCGCTTGGTTCATGTAATATGTCATATATCGGGCATCGTCACGCACATATGGTGTGTAGGCCATTTTCTCAGGTCTAGAAATACTGCTTCACAGGTCTAAAGTGTAGTTTAACAATCACTTTTCCGTACGTGAATGGTATATACTGGTTTTGATCGTTTTTTAACGATATCTCGATATCGTCAATGACAGATTTGGAGAGCGATGTATAGTGTGGCTTGTCATATGTCAGAGTGGGCATACGACCTACCTCCGGTGTTATATTTATACATCGGAGGAGCGGCACGTGGCTGCCTCCCACTAGCTGATAATCAACAATATCGCTGTAAACGTATATATTATAAACTCCCCCAAAAATATCTGCGGGGTGAGGAGCGGCGTAGATTTTCTTAAAAATAGTGGTCACCAGTATCTCAAACGGCTCGCCGGGATTAAAACCCAATATTTCGGCCAGTTTCCCGCGGAACGTCACCTTATATCCTTCTCCTCCCGAAAAATAAATATGATTTGTAATGTTGTTATATTGAAGACCTAAGCGCGATGTTATTGGGTTACCGATGCATTTAGCATTAAATTCTTTTAGTATTCTGGGAATGGAGTCGTAAAACCCGGCAAACAGTGTTATAGTGGCTGTCTGGTTGGTTTTACTATCGTATATTAACACGTCCGCGTCAGAAGCAGGGAACGTTGACCACACCCTAGGGTACTGAAGTTCAATAACCCCCACCTCGTACGGCTCGCTCAGAACGATCGGTTTTGCTAATTTTGTTCGGTAGCGCCATATCTTATTATTAGGATACACGTGTAGCAATGCATTACTCGGTAACGTGACATAAAATCCGTTCTTGTTCTCCATCTTCTTGATGTTGTTGGGACGTGTGACAATTCCAAAGTGGCTGTGTAAACAGATAACGCCCCGTGATATATATATATATTACACGTCAACGATGTCCTTTTCAGAGACCCACGAGTTAAATTTCTCAGGCCACCCCAACCATTTCACAAGCGCCATCTTTTTCCGGCCTATAGTTTTTCTGGCTATTATTTTCTCTATTTTAAACACCTTGTTTTTGTCAGTGATTACCGGCTGTAGCTCAGGCTCGTAAAATGTGCCTTTTACCTCTTCACCCGAGCAATCTGATATTCTATACACAGGCTGGTCACGGGCTATGCGCCTAGTTATTGTAAAAAACTCATCTGTATATGTTTGTTCATAACCTTTTCTAAACACCCCGCTGAGTTTTGATATTCTCACAGTGCCCCCTACATTATATTTGAACGATACGATCCTCGGCGGTTTCTTCTCCTTGTACAGCGTGTTAAAGACGAGCTTCTCGTTGTCTTTGTTTACATCGGATGGGGCCATCTTTATCGATCTGTGGTGAGACTTGTTGTAAGCGCTGACGAGGTCCTGGACGACATCAACATATCTACGTGAATTAACAGACGTTAGATATCTCCACATGCGGGTCTTAAATGTTCTGTTGAAACGTTCAACCGTGCTAGCCTTAGTCTCGTTTGAGGTAGAGAAATGTTTAATTTTATACACCTCCATTAGACGTTGAAACTGTTTGTTATAAAACTCTGTCCCCTGATCGGTTTGGAGTTTTACAGGTATGCGGCCTTCGTTCAAAATGTCTTCAAACGCCTTTGCAACAGATGTACCGGTCTTGTTTTTAAGACACCTAACCCATGCATATTTAGAAAATACATCGATACATGTCAGCAGGTAGCGCACATTGTCATTTTCTGCTGAATATTCACTCATGTCCACCAGATCGGCCTGGAACTGTTTGTCAATACCGCTAACCAACACCCTATTTCTAGTGTCTAGAAGTGTACAGCTGCTTTAGCGTGGAGGGTATACACATCTTGCCCCTGTAAGTAGCGCTTTACTTCAGGCATCCCCGGAGCCTCCCCAGTGCATTTTCTAACAGCGTCGCAAAGTTTTTGTACACCTCCAAGACCCCCTGGGTGTGCGGGGTCGTGGTAAATCTTGTCTAGCGTGCGCTCCATATTCAGTCAACAACACAAGTGGCCAAGATGAGGTCGACACACCATCTTTTATTTATGGTTTTTTCAACATGTTTAGGTATTTTACACACACCGTCACATCTCTGTCTATCATGTGTTGCACTAGGTGCTGAACTGCATCACAAACATCTAATGGTACACCATTTTTAATCATCAAAACACACGCATCACAAAGAAATGCACATCATTTTCTGCGGTAAATATTACAAATCTGTCGATATGCAGCACTTGGTCCACACGGTGAAGGCGTTGCGTAAAGCGGTCTCGTGCTTGTGGTCCTCCTCCTCCGTCTCCATTTCCTCTTCGGCAGATAGTCCGCCACATCCGGGTCTGAGATATTGTCTCAGAGTCTCGGCCGCTCCTAAAAGCTTGTCTTGTGAGAAAGTCCCCGGTGATATCTGTGCAAACAGGTAATGTAGAGCTTTTCCTAGAGACGGCTTGAATACAGAGTCCAGAATCTGGTCAAAATACATACATCTGATCTGATCAAATTCAAACAAGCAAGAGTGTTGACGCTGACTCGGGTGGCTGATTTTACACCCGTTGCAGAGAGCTCTTGTTTTTTCCCGCCCTGCGTGATATTGGCAGCGTGATAGAAAGTCTTTGATCGTGTCCACGTCGTCTTTTGTTAGGGACCGTGTCGAGACATGTCCCTTCTCCTCCTCCTCCTTCTTCTCCTTCTTCTTCACATGCAGCGCCTCAAGCGGCTTCATATGAGGTGTGCAGGGTTCCACACCACCGTAATCGTTTTCCCAACACCCTCTAGTATCATCGTCATAGGTGCTGATAAAGACACTGCCTGTAAAAAAAAAACAACAGAAAAAAGACATTAAAATCTTATACACCGTTTATCATAATTTAAAAAAAAGACAAAAATACAAAAGTTATGCTAACCTAGGCTTTATCAGTAGTCGACGTGTCTGATGATTTTCGGGCGGCACAGGGAAGGAAGGTGACTACCCCGCGCATTAGCCGGCGCATCATCGAAAAGAAGACGTTTTCTAACACTCTGATAAGAAGAGAGGATCCTGTCTCTTCTGATGCCCTTGTCAGCTTCGTGAAACAATTTCTGCAGAGATCTCCAGTCGCACCACTGAATAAAGAAAACAGTTTTAAACCACTCGTCACGCTCTTGAAGCGTAAGAGGGTAGGGTTGTTGTCCCCATGCGACGCGGCCTCTGCTCGCGATCACAGATTCTCGATCTTTGCACACACTGAGAAATATAAAGTCCTCCCGCCGTTTGTTAAAACGATCCGTCTCGACGCGGTACATCTCGGGGCCCGTTTTGCTGACCCACTGCGAGACATAAATACTCTCTGGGAAACCGGGTTGGTCTAGGTCAGGGCAGACCTCAGACCAAAACAATTTCCAATCTCTATGCATCAAACTGACCGTCCATGTTTCAGCGCCTGGAACCACACTGCGACCGGTGGCAGCACTGAGTGTAACGACAGAGTCCTGATATTTAACATTGTAAACATACCCATTAACCCCCTCCAGCTCTAGCTCAAATTCACGATTCTCCGGCGTAACGAGCCCGCTTCCTACACGTCTCCTTTTCTTGTAAGGGGACCGAGCATCCACAACCGTCGCCAGGTCATCAGACATACCTGGGTGATCGCATGACCCGATGCCGCTGCTGCTGGTGCAGGAAGACATGGTTGCAGAAACGTCTTGCAGAATACAGGCGATCGTTGAAGAAAAAAAAAATCAGAGTTCGTCCCGCCGTAGCTTCGCCGTCCGAGAAGTTGAGGATGTCCTGCTAAGAAAATCCCTTGTATATATACACCACCTACATCCACCCGCAAGGAGGGGCTTTTGATTAGCCAATAGCTACGGTTTCATTCGAAACCACCCCAGAAGGAGGCGCTATGTTTAACCAATGAGAGCAGGATTTCATATACTGCGCATGCACGTTTTCGCGTGCACGCACGCGCGCGCGTTTCACGTGTACGCACACGCACGCGCACGCACGCGCAAAGCTGGTCCCTATATACTACTATCAGTCATATCAACTGACGAGGGGTCTCTGGTAGAGGTGAACCTCCAGATAATCTGCAGTTCCCCTCGGCCTTACAGTGACTTTGAGCTTGTGTTGTGCTTAGTTGTGTCAGTTACAGGTTTGAATATGTACTCAGATGAATTTGTATTATCTTTTTCAAAACTGTGAATCACTTTGCGACACAAATGCAAAGTCTGATCTGATCATTTCAACGAGTTGCTTCAGTATTATTCTTGGAGAGCTGATTGGTCAGATATTTCAGGAGAATATTCCAAACCAAGTACGAATCATGACTCTAAGCAGGAGAAGTGAGTCTGAAAAATGGATGGATGGATGTTATCTTGGAATCCAACAATGAACAACAAACCTTGACATCTTTCCTCCGTTCTTTCAGGACTCAGTACTGCTGAAATTGTCTTTGTCATTGGCTTTGTCATTGGCTTTGTCAGTGGCTTTGTCATTGGCATCGTCATATGTGCTGCACTGTTTGGTGTCAAATACTGCAAATGTCGACGGACCAGTAAGGCACACATCTCTCCTCTCTTCATTTTTCCCCCATTAAAAAAGAAAAGAAAACAAGGTTTACAATTTTTTAGCCTGTTTTAAAACACCACCTAAGTGCCCATATGTACATTGTAAGTGGTTTTATCAGGCTGGTCACTGTTGCTTAAAGACAGACTTGAAACCTATTATTTCACATTTAGAGGTGAAGGTCAGTGAAACCTACATTCTTCCATAAGTTGGTCAAAACTGACCCATATCAGAATCAATAAGTTTTATTATCATTACATGCTGTTTTCACAGTGTTGCACACGTTTGTTTAAATATTAAAGATCAGTTATGTTTACTTGTAATTTGATCGCGTTATAACACTTTTACTTTTTTTCATTTCTCTCACAGATGCAGCACCAAATGAAGATAACGGTAAGTAACTAAAGGACTGTACCTTATAATGAACATGCAGATATAACTCCTGTCATTCATCCCTCATTCACACAGTTTCTCAAATATGTTCATCCATAATCATAACACATAACACATTTTAAAGAAAAGAATGAGACACATTTGCAGTTTTGACAAACTGCCACTGTCTGGCTGTGATCATCAGCGATAATTAAGTTTTTCATCAATAACATTTCAGCTGTACATCTAGCAGCCATGTCAACACTTCATATAAAGAGATACTGAAGTTATATATTTGTTACATCTTAAAAGTATTTAGCTCTTAAAG
>NW_026080156.1:1755-1929 GCF_006386435.1 Epinephelus moara | reverse complement strand
TCCTCTTTTAAGTCACGTCTTAAAACCTACTTTTGGACCCCCTCCAGTTCGCCTATCAGCCCCGACTTGGAGTTGAGGACGCCATCATCTACCTGCTCAACCGTGTCTATGCCCATTTGGATAAGCCGGCGAGCACTGTGAGGGTCATGTTTTTTGACTTCTCTAGTGCGTTCA
>NW_026080156.1:1557-1702 GCF_006386435.1 Epinephelus moara | reverse complement strand
CCGGCGAGCACTGTGAGGGTCATGTTTTTTGACTTCTCTAGTGCGTTCAACACCATCCGTCCAACTCTACTGGGTGACAAGCTGACAGCAATGCAGGTGGATGCCCCCCTGGTGTCCTGGATTGTAGACTACTTGACTGGCAGAC
>NW_026080156.1:0-332 GCF_006386435.1 Epinephelus moara | reverse complement strand
GTGGCATTTCTGTGCGAGCCTGCATTCGCGAGTAATCCATCCAAGAGTAATGTGTGTGCAGAGCTGAAAGCTCTGTTATTCATGATTTTAGTGTAACTTTATCTTTTTTTATTTTCACTATGAAAACATTGGACTACCAACGAAGTGCTTGGTCTTGTCGGAAAGCTACAATTTCGCTGTTTCACGTGATATGCGTGGCTTCTCGCTATGACGCACGGTCGCGGAGAAAATCAATAGAGAAGAACAGGTGTGAATTTGGACGCACTATGCGTCGTTCGGGCCCAAAGGGTTAAAAGGTAGCCCTTTAATCCTGAGCTGACTAATGTACACAC
>NW_026080155.1:0-2592 GCF_006386435.1 Epinephelus moara | reverse complement strand
CAGTCACTGGTGCGCGGAGCGGAGTCCGCGCGGTTGTAAAATCTGAGCCTTGCGCGCACAGGGCTTGCGGACGTCCGCTTTGAGTCCGCGCGGACCTCCGCGGAGTCCGTTCCGCGTATGTAAAGTATTTCTGATTTCTGATGTTCCGCCCGACTATGTTCGGGGCTTAATGCGCATGTCGCGGAGCGGTGAACAAACCAAACAACACAATGTCAGGAGAAATTGAAAAGATATGCCGTCTATGTAAAGTCAACTTGCTAATTAAGGAGCCATTACATGTTCAAGAGTTTTATAAAGCTGCTCAAACGCCAAAGAGAGGCTATAAGTGAACGTTTCAGCAGCGACGCGTAATGAAGATTTCAATTGCACCTTTAATAAGTTAGATAGAAGCAACTCCTCACCGAAGTTAAAAAACCCTCCAAAAATATTGATACAATTCTTAAAAAATAACAACCTAATAGACACTTGGCGTTTATTATACCCACAGGAAAGAGATTATTCTTTTTATTCAAATCCAAAAAATAGTTACTCTAGGCTAGACTATATATTCATTTCAAAAATCGCTCTCAATGAATTAATAACAGCAAAAATTTATGACATTATAATTTCCGATCATAGTCCAGTCAGCTGTACATTAACCACTAAGGAAAATAAATACAATACAAAAATATGGAGAATGAACAGAGCTCTAATAAATGATACTGAATTTATTAAATATGTGTCTGAAGAAATACACCATTTTCTAAAAAATAATGTTGAAAATGATGATGGCGACAAACCCTCAATGAATATCTTGTGGGATGCCTTCAAAGCCTATATTCGAGGCATTATCATTGCATACTCCTCCAAAAAGAGATCCAAATTAGAAGCATTGATATTAATAAAAGAGGAAGAAGTAACCAAATTGGAGGCAATCCACAAGAGAGAACCAAACGAAAAAAATGAAGTAAACCTAGAGGGAGAAAAATTGGAACTGGAGGCATTATTAGTAGAAAGAGCAAACAACTACAAATATAATTCAAATAAAATTTACTACCTCACAGCAAACAAATCAGGGAAACTGGAAATGGCAGCTCTAATAAAAAAGATTACAAGTAAACCAGTAATAACGCTAAAAAATGAAAACTCTGGGGCTTTAATACTGAACAATATTAAGATAAATAACGAATTCAAAAGCTATTATGAAAGATTATACAAAACTGAAACAAACCATAATGATGATTATAAAAACTATATAGAAAAAGGCTGGTTTAAAGGAAATCTCACCAACGGAAACTGAACAACTAAGAAGGGCAATTACAATGCAGGAACTCAAAGATGCACTTTATAGCTTTCCAGATAAAAAAGCCCCCGGAATGGACGGTTTCCCCGTAGAATTTTATAAGACTTTTTGGAACTCGATATCAGATTTTTTTTTTACCAAACAATCTTATTCATATACAGTAATCAAATACTACCAGAGTCAATGTATCAGTCTTTGATAACAGTTATTTTAAAACCAGGAAAAAAGGGAGACACACCTGCAGACTATCGACCAATAAGCCTGTCAAATTGCGACAATAAAATATTCACTAAAGCCATAGGAAACAGATTAGCTAAGATTCTTCCAAACATCATACATCACGACCAAACAGGATTTGTAAAGAATAGATTTCTCCAAACAAACATAAGAAACTGTCTTAGTATTATCCAACATGCTAAAAGAAACAATACAAGAATGGCAATTTTGGCAGTGGATGCTGAGAAAGCATTTGATAGAGTTGAATGGAATTTACTTTTTCAAACCTTTGAAGCATTTAAAATGCCAACAGAATTAATTAATCTTATCAAAACATCATACAAAAAACCACAGGCAAGTATTTACACTAATGGAATATTATCAAACTCATTTCAGCTCACACGAGGAACCAAACAGGGATGCCCTTTATCTCTTTTATTTGCAATATTCATTGAACCATTAGCAATCAGACAGAATAATGACATATCTGGAGTAACAATAAAGAATACAAATTAAATCTGTTTGCAGATGATCTAATCTTATATTTAACAAAATATGATAAAACATACCAAAATTATTAGACTTAATTTCAGAATTTTCAAAAATATCAGGTTATAAAATCAATATAGATAAAACAGAGATCATGCCTATTAATGAAACAAAAGAAATTCCAGATTCTCTCAAACCATTTAAGTGGACAAAGAAAGGATTTAAATACCTAGGTTGTCATATAAGAAACTCTAAAAATCAACTATACAAAGACAATTTATTAATGGTATCAAAAGAAATGACAAATTATGTTAAAATGGAAAGATCTTCCACTCAACTTAATGGGACGAATTAATCTATTCAGAATGGTATGCCTTCCTAAACTCCTATTTACTTTTTCAATAACTCCTATACTACCACTGAAAACATTTTTTAAAACAATGTACTCAAAATTATCTGAATTCATATGGCAAGGTAAACCTGCAAGAATAAACAAATCAATCTTACAACTACAAAAAGAAAACGGAGGATTCAATTTACCAGACTTAGAAAAATACTACTTAGCATCACAAAGTTTCTATATATATCACATAGTGGCAAATTCT
>NW_026080154.1:0-2691 GCF_006386435.1 Epinephelus moara | reverse complement strand
AGATGGTCCAGCACATTGTGGCAGGGTGCAAGATACAAGCAGGATCAGCGTACATCGAAAGGCACAAACAAGTGGCTGGGATAGTGTACAGGAACATCTGTACCCAGTATGGACTTGAAGTACCCAAATACCGATGGAAGACACCACCAAAGGTGGTTGAGAACAACAGGGCTAAGATCCTGTGGGACTTCAGCTTCCAGACTGACGAACAGCTGCTGGCTACCCAACCGGACATAGTGGTGGTTAAGAAACACCAGAAGAGGGCAGTGGTGGTAGATGGTGTGCTACCAGCCGACAGCAACATCAAAAAGAAGGAACATGAAAAGGTGGAGAGGGATCAAGGGTTGAAAGAACAGCTGGAACAGATGTGCAAGGTCAAAGTTGACGTGGTCCCCATGGTAGTAGGAGCACTCGGGGCAGTGACCCCCAAACTGGGAGAGTAGCTCCGGCAGATTCCAGGAACAACATCTGAAGCCTCAGTGCAGAAGTGTGCAGTCCTAGGAACAGCTAAGATACTGTGCAGAACCCTCTGACTCCCAGGCCTCTGATTGGTAGAGGACCCCAGCTTGAGGATGATACAGATACCACCCGAAGAGGTTGAGAGGGTGATTTTATATACACTGATCAACCAAAACATTAAAACCACTGACAGGTGAGTTGAATAACTTTTATTATTTTGTTCCAATGCATTGTTCTGCTGGGAAACCTTTGGTTCTGGCATTCATGTTGATACCACCTGACATGTTCCACCCACTCAAACACAGTTGCAGACCAAGTACCCCCCTTCATGGCAACAGTACTCCCCAATGGCAGTGGCCCCCCAGCAGGACAATGCACCATGCCACACTGCATACATTGCTCAGGATTGGCCCAAGGAATGTGACAAAGACCTCAAAGTGTCAACCTGGCCTCCAAATTCCCCAGATCCCATTCTGAATGAGCATCTGTGGCATATGCCATTTACCCACCTCACAACCCACTGGACTAAGTGGATCTGCCACCAACACACTAGTGCCAGANGTGTGTGTGTGTGTGTGTGTGTGTGTGTGTGTGTGTGTATATATACATATATATATATATATATATATATACATATATATAGACACACACACACACACACACACACTCACACGTACATAGCCTATACAGTAAATGGATATGAATAACAGTGGTGAGAAATCATCACCATTGATTATTGTTATACCTGGTCTGGCTGCATCCTCACAGCGTGGTACACTGCAGTACTCCCAGCGGCTTTCAGAGTCAGTAGTGTAACACCAGGGTCTCCTCTCATTGTCAGGGTTACGACAGTAGTTGCTAACCAGGCCTCTGACAAACAACAGACAGTAATAATGATAAACACAGGCAAACCCAAAAATCAAGGAAACATGCCATAGGTCCCTCTTTTATCAAGAAGAACATTTTTCAGTTACAGTAGCTCTTACTTTCTGGGATTATTGTGTGGCGTGCGGTCGTGTTGGTGTGGTGTCTGAGCCGACCAGCTCTGGCATGTTTTGCCAGATTCAGTTACAGCAGTGGTGCCTCGGTATGCTTCACCTTTACCAGTGAAACAGGTCAGATGTGGGATGAGGGTGGGAGGCTTGGATGCTGAGCACAGAAGATGAGATGGATTGGTTACAGAGCTCAAAGAAAATACAAGTAAAGTGGGGGCATTTTGAATAATGTCAAATTACAAAATGAAACTGACTGAACAGCTGCTGTAACAGCCATTCATATACAATATACATATGAATGTAACAAGGTCATTTATACAGCACGAATATGTGTAACAAAGTTGAATCTACATTTGTTTCAGTTGTTATTACTTGACATGCTTAGGCCTCAGCACTCAATATTTGCAGCGTTGATAGCCAGTTTCTGTACCTCTACGTTCACCTTTGGGGGTACCCCACCTATAAATGGGTGTCTCCCTCCTTACCTCTCCCCTTTTGCTGTTGTGCTCCGTGGGAGAGGTTAGCCACATTGCTCTTACAGTAATTTCTGTGTTTTACCACTGTTTTCTGTTCATAGGTCCATTTCATGCTAACACTATCTTGTGTAGCTTAATTTGTGTATGAGCTGGAGTTTGCATGTTGTGTATGATGGAGGATTTTCGTTTTTTCCACCTGTTGTTAGGAATAAACAGAAATCGCCTCCAAAGATATCCACAGTCTTGGCCTCTTTATATCTACACAACGCAGACATCACTAGAGTCCACTGGTTACATAAATGTAAATTAATACATACACACAGACACACATACATTTACAGTATGTATATATACTGTATATATATATATATGTATGTATGAATGACAAATGTCAAATGTAGACATTAGGAACAGGCGTGTTTTGATTGAGCACTGCACTCATCTTTAAACAGGCGTGTTTTGATTGAGCACTGCACTCATCTTTATTGACGAGTGTGATCTTTCAATCTACCTTCATCACCACTGTCATTAATGTTATTGTAAACTGGTGAAAATCAAAACCACTGATTACTGTTATACCTGGTCCGACTCCATCCTCACAGCTTGGCACATCACAGTACTCCCAGCGGCTGTCAGGGTCAGTAGTGTAACACCAGGGACTTGCCTCATTGTCGGGGTTACGACAGTAGTTGTTAACCAGGCCTCTGACAAACAACAGACAGCAATAATGATAAGCACAGGCAAACCAAACAATAAAGGCA
>NW_026080153.1:10135-11110 GCF_006386435.1 Epinephelus moara | reverse complement strand
AGAAAGCAAAGAAACTGCAGCTGTGTGTGTGTGTTTGTGTGTGGGTGTGTGGGTGTGTATGTGTATGTGTGAACTCTGAGAGCTGAGTGTGTGTGTCTCGAGCGTTCCTGTTACCGTAACTCGCTGCACTTCTCAGCTCTCATAAGTACGAGCCGAGTTTTGACCTCTTCATTTTGTTTTTCTCATGATGTCTGTTCTTATATGTTGAGCTATTTTGTTGCTAATGCTGACTGACCACTTCTTTTTCTAAATCCCAACATGCTACTGCAGCTGGAAACATACGAAGCATATGACTTCCTGTGCAGCCGAGGACTTTTCCTGGGAAAGAGTTAGGAGGCAGCAGGTGTTTAGACCAAACGTAAAGAATCCATCATCTGGGAACAGGTTCAATCCTTTTAGGAGCAGCACTGACACACATTTACATCAAGATGTCACAGTTTATTACAGAACCCTCCAAATATTATGGCGCTGGGGAGGAAAGATACCAGAGCTGTGTTTCCTCCCCTCTCCCCTCCTCTTCCTCCTCTATACATTCTATCACTTTCCCTCCTTGTGTCAGGCTCTCACCCTCTCTCCATTACTTCATTGTTTCCCAGTACCACTCTCACTGTTTGGCTTTCCTTCGTGTAGTGCCACACGCCGGACCTCCACCCGGTCTCAGGAACACGCCAAGTACGTATGTATGTATGTATGTATGTATGATAAATATTTTCCATTTTGAATGGAGTTTCTAGCTGAAAGTATGAATCGGTAGTCACAGTTTGAAAAAATGTGAAATTTGTAGATTTTTGAGGATTTCGTAATGCATTCCCAATGGGAAAAGGATTTGGGAAAAATCGGAAATATCTCGGAAAGTATGAATGTTAGGAAAAAAGTGAATACATTCGTGAATGTCCAAATTCAGCTGAACGTTTTCATGTTGGAATGGTTTGAATCGGTTGAAGTTTGTGGAACTAGTAGCGGTCCAACCGTTTT
>NW_026080153.1:6908-9644 GCF_006386435.1 Epinephelus moara | reverse complement strand
GTATGAGCGAGTTGAAGAGAAAATTTCTTGATGAGTTTACAGCTGCTCTCCACTCTAGTGATGACATCACCCACTCTAGCTCACGCAATACACACCCATTCCAGCATTCACACCCAGTTATACAAGTAACAGGGCTGACACCTCAGTAACAGGGTTGACAACAGTTACCATACTGATAGTTTAAGTTGCAGCTTTGGGTCTAATGAAGATAATGGGACATTCATAAACCTTTAATTCAACATGATTCATCAAAGAATATGTTGGAGACATATTTATTGAGAGGTTTTAGCATTTTTCAAAACATGTAGGATATTGAAAGGACAGTCACAATGAATTTGATCCACTGAACACGTTTGACCTGCTCCGAAAGTTGCATCATTTTCTGGGAGAGAAATCAGCTTCTTTTTGTGAACATGCTGGTGAAAAGACAAATAAGTGTCCTCTTATTTTCATGATTATATATTCATGTTATATAATGTTTGACAGAGGGGGGCGCGCTTATTGTGTCAGCCCTGTTTCCACAAAAGGACACGCTAAAAAGATATTTGTTAGAATTTTTTATTGTACATAAATAACATGATATAAGCCTCTAATGAATGCACACCACATGGCTAGTAATGGCTGCCAAGGACATTTTTCATCAACCCTGTTACATAACAGGGTTGACGTAACAGGGTTGACAAAAGTATGTTTAAAATTGTGCACTTGGTGACAAGTTTTTGAAATTTGGCATAGTGTAAGGTATGGGTATAAGGTTTTCAAAAACCAAGTTGGGATAGCCACAAACTTCAATATGGCCCTTGGATCTGCTCCAAATTGTAATGGGTTCCATGTTGGACCGTGTTGTACCTCTCCACCAAGTTTAACACCATGCCAAATTTCAAAACTTGTCACCAACTGCACAATTTTTTCAATTTCCCTCTCAGCTAGCGATGAAACTTGTAAAACCATAATGTAAATGCTATTGGTAAGGAAAGTATATTTTCATGTACTTGCAAAACCATACTTTTGTTAACCCTGTTACGTCAACCCTAGAATGGTAACAGGGTTGACGAAAAATGTTCTTGGTAGCCATTACTAGCCATGTGTGAAGGTCATGAGACCACATGGTGTGCATTCATTAGAGGCTTATATGTTATTTATGTACATTAAAAATTTCTAACAAGTATCTTTTTAGCGTGTCCTGTTGTGGAAACAGGGCTGACATAATGAGCTCGTCCACCTCTGTCAAACATTATATAACTCTAAGAAAAATCATGAAAAGAAGAGAACACTTATTTGTCTTTTCACCAGCATGTTTGCAAAAGGAAGCTGATTTCACTTGCAGGAAATGATGCAACTTTCGGAGCAGTCCATTATCTCAGAAGGGGTGTGTTCATTAAAAGTAACAGGGTTGACGACTAACTGGCGACACGATTAAATTGATGTGTTTTTTTTACAACATTTTACATATATTAAGATTAAAACCCATTCATGAATAATGAAAGGACACTTGAGGCTTTATATATAAGTTTATTTTTTTATGATAGTTTGTCTTTTTTGGGCCTTAATAGCTAGTAAAAGTAGAACAATCATATTGAGCGACAGGCCATTTTTACAGCTTTTGAATGATGCTTCATATAAAAAGGTGTTTAAAACTCTTTGAAAACAAAATAAATAAAATTTTACATTGTTTTAATGTTACAAGAGATATCATGGAAAATAAATTCTAAAATGATTATAGTGTATTTATTGTTTATTGACATTTATAGCACAGTTTTGTTTGAGAGACATAAAATGGCACGTTTTCGTATAATGACCCTTTTACGTAGCATGCAGGTGTTCTGGATTCAGAGGTGTGACGGGGATCAGACTGATCAGAGTTTTAAACTCTGCCATGAGGGAGTACAACAACGTTACTCGGACGAGGGGAGAACATTTCTTCTCGTATGATAACATTACGATGAGTCGGGCAACCAACTCATTTTAAAGAAGATGAGAGAAAAAGAGTGAGAGAGAGCGAGCAGCTGTGGTCAAGCAAGCTAGAGAGTGAGTGAAGAGAGGGAGTGCTGGTAGCGAGAAAGCTGGTGAATCAGATCAATGAAACGTTATTTTCTAATTGTTTCACAGCGGTTATGGTCTAAAGCACAAACACACCCACATCCCCACACACCTCCGCTCAACAATGAGGTTGTACTCCACACCACTTGATTTGGTCTGAGTATTGTCGCCGTCTCGCTGCGTCTCTGCTCTCTGTGGGGCTGAGCCAGTGTGCAGCGCAGCAGAGACAGACAGCGGAGTAAACTCGTTATGTTACTGTAAGTGCCGTAAAAGCTTTGCGAATTAAAAAGCCAAGAAGACTAATTTATCAATGTGATCCGTGCAAAAGATGGACAGACTCCAAATGACAAAAAATATTGCCGTAAAAAGTGTAATTTGCGTCACAACGATATAAACAATAGAGCATATGAAACGATAGACATTTTTCTCTCGTCACACAATATACAGTATATCGTCATTAGGGCTGCCACTAACGATTATTTTCATTGTTGACTAATGTGTCGATTATTTATTCGATTAGTCTACTAATCATTTCATCGAAAAATGTGTTAAAATGTTGAAAAAAGTCGGCCTGTCTCGCCCCAACCCCAAAATTACGTCATCTAATGTCTTGTTTCATACTCACGCCAAAGGGTTTTAGTTCACCGTCATGGGAGAGTGTGTAAAGCTGCCAATATTTGAACGTAAGAAGCTGCA
>NW_026080153.1:4663-6888 GCF_006386435.1 Epinephelus moara | reverse complement strand
GGGAACCAGAAGGGACAATGCTACTGGGTGTAGCTGCACCATGTTCCATGCTGCCATTGCTGCAACCTGGTTTTGTTTCATCCATGACACCTAATCATACCACTCTGGTAGCGTTTTGGAGACTTGCAGATTTTGCTGATTTGATCACTTTTTGTTGATTTTTGTGCTTCCACCATAAGTCCGTAAGCAGACTACGTAGTTAAATGATTTCCTTTTTTGTCTGTTTTTATTGTGTTTATATTTGTTGTTTTTTACTTTGTTGCCAAAGTTTATACCAATAAACGTCCGGTGATGAATGACATGAATCAAAGATTTGTAACTTTATTTTAGTCATTAAAAATCTATTCATCCTCATAATTATATCATATCTAAATGTCACACACAGTGCCTGTTAGAAGGAAAACTCTATTTTCTCTGTACAATACGCCGTGGCTCTGTGAAAAATAGATGAGGAGCATACATGATATTATTATTATTAATGATATTACATCATCATCAGTTGCACCAACATAACTTTTTTGTGAAGTCGACCTAACTTCCACATGTAAATCAGACACTATTGAGTTACTTTTGTAGGCTGACTTGTAATTCAGAAATGTGTGTGCATCCCTCCATTTGATCCAGCCTAATCCTTTACCTACAACATTTACTAAAAATAAAAAAAAGCATATGTGGTAATAAACAAACAAACACTGTATTCGGTGTAACAATATTGTACAACCATTAAACAGTATTATTGTCAGGATTAGAACATCAGCCCAAAAAAACAGCCAAAAACTCCTCAGTGTACATAAACATACACATGAAAACATTTGGATAAAGCACTGTCTAGTAAGCAATAAGTGGCAATCTCAGAGATTTCAGTGCTGGTTGATTTGGTGACACCTGCAGCAGTTACACAGCATGTCCTGTCTTTCCCTCTTAGCGTTACAGCAAGTGTCAACATCTTCATCACATTACGACTCTGGAGACGTCAGTGTTGTCCACAAGTTTAATAATGTTGGAAGTTGTGAAACTACAGGCAAAAACATAAATATCAAATCAATAAAATATACTCATTTAAATAAATAAGCTCCCTGCATGTAGTATATTTTGTACAGCAACAGTTAGCTTGTTACAGAGCACACGTGATTTTCCTTATGATGTTCTAATATATTTCAAAATGCATAAACTCAACAAATATCCAAGTATAAATAAAGGTAAGTATAAACTAAGAATATACATAGACATTCCCACGAAAGACCAAAGAATGAAGCCAGATGTCGTAAGATTGTGGTGAGGTCCATCAGCATGTCATCTTAGTGTAAACACACATACTTCCTGTTTCCTTGCCTAACTTCCTGCGACATCACAATTGAAACTTATACCAGCATCCACCACTAGCATTAGTGCATGACTTTCATTGTGCCTAAACTCAAGACCGCGTTTTAGTTTAATCTTAAAATGAGCAAAACAAAGACACCAGGTGACACACTTGAGGCAGAGTATTCACATTGTGAAGTTATGTTTTACTCTGCCATGGAAAATTTAGAAAGGGAGTCTTTAATGCCAACTTTAAGTAGAAAGAACGTTGAAAGTGCAGTGCGGAAAGTGGAGGTTCAGACAGAGAGGTCAAACAGCCTGGATGATGCACTTAAATCATTGCATGATGCATATTATAGCATCAACAGCACTGTGACAGGGATGATTAAGGAATTAAGGATATGTTTGAAAAATTTCAAGCGGAAAAAGCAGAGAAAGAGAGCATTAAAGAAAAAAATCAGGCTCTCATCAAGAAGGTTGAAGAGCTGCAGGACCAATGCAACCAGCAGAACCTGAGGGCGTCTGAGAGGGAGAAAATGCTTTCACTGAAGGTGGCCGAGCTGGAAGAAAAGCTTGCATGGCATGAGATGGGGGCTCGCCCAAAAACCGCCACGTTCGGTGTAGAGAATGAAGACATTGTTAAGAAAGATGATCAATGCAGGGAGAAAGCTGCAGAAAAGCCCAAGGAAGCAGGGTCCATAATAGATCAGGAACCCAACCCAAAGGCTGTACCATGTAGCAAGAAAGGGGCTAGCCCAAAGACTGTCCGTTTNGTGTAGAGAATGAAGACATCGTTAAGAAAGATGATCAATGCAGGGAGAAAGCTGCAGAAAAGCCCAAGGAAGCAGGGTCCATAATAGATCAGGAAGCCAACCCAAAGGCTGTACCATGTAGCAAGAAAGGGGCTAGCCCAAAGACTGTCC
>NW_026080153.1:0-3031 GCF_006386435.1 Epinephelus moara | reverse complement strand
CCCCCCCCCCCCACTGGCATAAATGTGCCTCTGTGTGTGCTTTTGGGTCATTATATGAAAATGTGCCATTTCCCATTCTTAATGTTTGATTTTCAAAGTACTGTTTTAAAACTGTTTATGACCCTTTTTGGATTAAATAGATCCTTACCTATCAGAAACAGGTGCTGTGCCATCTCAGGCTATCTAATTTTTTATTTTTTTCCACATTTAATCAACATGCATATGTGTGTTTTGTCAACCCTGTTACGATACACCATTTCATGTTTGAAAATGTTTTAAATGCATATTTACAACAAATCTGATATACTATGAAGGATAAATCTCGCCTTGTTACACTGAGTGTGTTTGTACAGTGAGAATATTGAGGTGTTTATTTTTATCCATGGATGAATATTCTCATTTGCAATTGACACTTTTCACAGCATCTTTCTTTATGAGAACAGAATATGGAAACAAAACAATAATACCCACATTTCGTTCTGTAGATTACTGGTTTCTTTTACTTAACATATAAAATGAGTTGATTTGACGTTTGTCTTTTAATTTTTTGAATTATACTAGAATACTAGAGAAGCAATTTCTGAAGAAATTGCGGGTGTGACTGCTGCAAGCTGAAGCCACGCTGCAATGCTGCCTTGAATACAATAAAGTTTGAATGATTTCAATCTTTGAAAGTTTATTGAAAAGCTGACGCCACACTGAATAGCTGCCTTTAATGAAATAAAGTTTGAATGATTTAAATGTTTTACTAAGATTTACGAAATTCAATATGGCCACCGCCTAGTGACGCTACAATATGCAAATTAGATGAGTTAATTTACTCCCATCAGATTCCTCTTCCTTTACTTTGAGGATGAGACGACAAAAACAGCACAAAACAAAAGAAATCTACTGTGTAAATATGTTAAAAATGCTATTTTACTGAGATTTATGAAATCCAATATGGCCGCCACCTAGTGACGCCACATTATGCAAATTGGGTGAGTTAATTTACTCCCATCACAAACTTTGGGTCATGATGAATAGTTTTCTCATTTACAGTATGCCTTTATCTCTCACCACTTTCAAGCGACAGCCTTTTGAAATGTTGAAATGAATATTTTCCTCAATAAACTCTGGCAACTAAAGGGTTAAAATGGAGATTCTGCCCCTGTCATGTCTGCATGTAAGATGTAGACACGCACACACATCATGTTTCTGTGAGTTTGTGTGGCACAGCGGTTGCCATGGTAATAAAATAGGTGCACCTGGCAGAAGAGCAGAGAGAGACAGACAGATCACAGAGAAGAGAGCTCTTTTAGTGGAGATTTAACTCCTTGAACAAGTTCTTCCCATACCCAAACCGTTGGTCCAATAATGAAAATAAAGTGATGGTGAGAGAGATAAACTTCTCGTGAACGCACGTGTCATGTTTTATATTTCTCGAGTCAAAAATGTGGTCACAGGAGCGAGTTACAAATGTGTTGCACCTCAGCTGTTTCCAGAAATTTGTCCTCTCAGCTTACATGGGAGTGAATGAGAAAAAAATCGGCGCTCCCTTCACTTTGGAGCCACTCAGCAAAAATGTGTACGTGTGTCAGATTCCATGTCAACATTTCTGTGACCAGGACAAATTTTCCTACATTTTTTGATATAAATTGTGTTTGTTCTGTGAAAATTGTGGCTGTATGAGCGAGTTGAAGAGAAAATTTCTTGATGAGTTTACAGCTGCTCTCCACTCTAGTGATGACATCACCCACTCTAGCTCACGCAATACACACCCATTCCAGCATTCACACCCAGTTATACAAGTAACAGGGCTGACACCTCAGTAACAGGGTTGACAACAGTTACCATACTGATAGTTTAAGTTGCAGCTTTGGGTCTAATGAAGATAATGGTACATTCATAAACCTTTAATTCAACATGATTCATCAAAGAATATTTTGGAGACATATTTATTGAGAGGTTTTAGCATTTTTCAAAACATGTAGGATATTGAAAGGACAGTCACAATGAATTTGATCCATTGAACATGTTTGACCTGCTCCGAAAGTTGCATCATTTTCTGGGAGAGAAATCAGCTTTTTTTTTTTAACATGCTGGTGAAAAAACAAATAAGTCTCTTATTTTCATGATTTTTCTTAGAGTTATATAATGTTTGACAGAGGGGGACGAGCTTATTGTGTCAGCCCTGTTTCCACAAAAGGACACGCTAAAAAGATATTTGTTAGAATTTTGTACTGTACATAAATAACATGATATAAGCCTCTAATGAATGCACACTACATGGCTAGTAATGGTTGCCAAGGACATTTTTCATCAACCCTGTTACCATTCTAGAGTAACAGGGTTGACGTAACAAGGTTGACAAAAGTATGTGTAAAATTGTGCACTTGGTGACAAGTTTTGGAAATTTGGCATAGTGTAAGGTATGGGTATAAGGTTTTCAAAAACCAAGTTGGGATAGCCACAAACTTCAATATGGCCCTCACCGGAGATTTGGATCTGCTCCAAATTGTAATGGGTTCCATGTTGGACCGTGTTGTACCTCTCCACCAAGTTTAACACCATGCCAAATTTCAAAACTTGTCACCAAGTGCACAGTTTTTTCAATTTCCCTCTCAGCTAGCGATGAAACTTGTAAAANAGTGTAAGGTATGGGTATAAGGTTTTCAAAAACCAAGTTGGGATAGCCACAAACTTCAATATGGCCCTCACCGGAGATTTGGATCTGCTCCAAATTGTAATGGGTTCCATGTTGGACCGTGTTGTACCTCTCCACCAAGTTTAACACCATGCCAAATTTCAAAACTTGTCACCAAGTGCACAGTTTTTTCAATTTCCCTCTCAGCTAGCGATGAAACTTGTAAAACCATAATGTAAATGCTATTGGTAAGGAAAGTATATTTTCATGTACTTGCAAAACCATACTTTTGTTAACCCTGTTACGCTAGAATGGTAACAGGGTTGACGAAAAATGTTCTTGGTAGCCATTACTAGCCATGTGTGAAGGTTATGAGACCACATGGTGTGCATTCATTAGAGGCTT
>NW_026080152.1:0-1130 GCF_006386435.1 Epinephelus moara | reverse complement strand
CATTGATAAACAACGCCTAATTCACTAACACCAGCGCTAATAGCCACACGCAGTTTGAGTGAAGTAAATAACGTCTTTAGAAAGCTGGTGCAAACTGGGAACTCCTCTGTGGAAGCCTCTCGCCCAGACTTTCCAGTGATCGTGGCAGCAGTGATCGTCTGTTAAATTAGTCTGTAAATAATATTTTGACATTATTATTATAATCATTATTACTTTAATGGCATCCGAAGATACTGATGCGTTGAACAGGTGGCAGTCTGCGGTCGTTCTCAAAGCGCACTTCTGTCACGCACTTCAAAAGCAGCTTTCAATAGGCTAATTTATTTTACGAAACGGGGGAAACAAACGTGAACAAAAACGGTTCCATAATTCATATTAAATTCAAAAGATAACGAAAAAACAGCTACAAGTGAGAGGGAATAGTGATAAAGTGGTCAAACTTGGTCAAATCCACAGCCTCAACCCATCTGACACTGTTAGGCACAATCCCAATTCCTATCTTAACCCTCAATCTCAACTCTCAGTCTCAAAAATCTGCGCTCCCGCGAAGTGCTAGTGCTGTCCCGATTCTCAGATTGTTGAGCTGAGGGTCAAGAATAAGGGCTGTATGGCCCTCACTTTTAAGATTTTCCAGGACCACCCTTGGCAATAAGTGCTATCCCAGAATCCTTTGCGTATCATCCGCCGAGCTCAGCCGAACCCAGCCGAGTACAGACGATTCAGTCAATGCAAGATGGCGGCGACAAGCGTAAGGAAGCAGAGTTATCAATGGGCCTCATTCACAAACAGTGCGTACGCACAAATCTGTGCTTAAACTGTGCGTACGATCGTTTGACACACAAATCTGGGATTCATCAATATTTTCTTACCCGAATTTGTTCTTACTCTGCGAACAAATTTAGAACTGCCTCAGACGATGGAACGCACAAATGAGGAAGGCCGAACTGACTTAGAAAATGCAAACACATACCTTTTAAGTACATGCAGTCTATAAAACCACATTCATTAAAAAGAGATTTAATTAACATTTTTTAAAATCATTAATTTACTAATATATTGGCCAAATGTATTAAATAACCATGAAATTGACAAACGCTCACCCTCATCATTGTGACAATTAAAATATTAAC
>NW_026080151.1:0-3029 GCF_006386435.1 Epinephelus moara | reverse complement strand
GGCATAAATACTGGATGCATGTGTTTAGCTTAATAATTCAAATCTACAGTTAACATTAACTGATTGGATATTTGATGTGTTTGGCATCCTAAGGTAAATGTCTTTAAAAAGTAAGATGGTCTAGTATTTTTGTTGCAATGGTGGTTGTGTCACATGTTTCTTCAGATAGATTTTTTTTTATCAAACAGATCATGCTCCATTTATGACAATGACTTAAATTGCTATGAAACAATTTCATCGATATATCTCAAGTTCAATAAACCAAATTATTTTTAGTAGCATTATACAATCTGTAATAAAAACTAAACTGAGATTAGCTATATTTGCAATATAAAGTAAGCCAAATGCATAATCTATCCCTGTTTTGTCCTTTCAGTTAAAATCCCCTCACTTAAGACTGGATAAGGAACAAGCTGAGGGAGGGAGACAAGGAAGGAAGGAAGGAAAGGTGTGAGGATGACAGATAATTCTTTCGAAATGTCTGGAATAGTTTGAATTACATTGTAGAAAATAATCTCTTCAAAATGCTGTAGTGTACCCACTTTAGATCACCTATCACAAAAAGTGTAAGTCAACATTCAATCATCAAATAGGAAAACTATAAATAAGCTGTATCATTTTAAAGCGAGTACATTTAATTTGTGTTTCAGGGGAACATAAAGGCCTGATCATGGAAGCTGCTGTAAGTCTCAAGAAGACTGGCCGTTCCCCAGATTTAGGAGAATGTCTCATCTGTCAAGAGAGTACAAGTGATAAGTTAATAAAGGGACTTGAGGCATTAAAATCTGCTTCAGAGACGAGACACAAACTGTGCGACTGTGGCAACAGAACTGTAATTGATTGAATCAAGGAAATATCATCAACAGATGTTGATCAGCTGTGGTGGCACAAGTCATGTTATTCATCATTCACAAGTAAAGATAAAATTGGAAGATTACAAGAGAAAATTCAGACATCCAGACAACAAAGCTGTGAACAAAACACATCAACTACTATGCTGCGGAGCTCAACAAAATCTGTCAATTGGGATCTTTGCATTTTCTGCCAAGACACAAGAGGGAAAGAATTAGTATCATCTGTCACTACATTTAAGATGAGTGATGAGATACTGGAGTTGTCCAAGTACGACCAAGAGGCCCATGTGCGACTAGCAGGTATTAGTGACCTTATCACAGCAGAAGGGAAATACCACCCAAACTGCTACAAGAAGTTCAAGCGAAATGCCACAAAGACAAAAGAAAGTTCTGAAAAAACAGATCTGGCAATGGAATGGCTTGTTATTGAGATGAGGACATCAGCAAAGAAGGGACATGTACTTGAACTGTCTGAGGTTTGGAACAGATACCGTGAATTAGCACAAAAGGCCAATGTTGAAGTTCCAGCATCATTTAGAAGCAGGAGATCTACATTCAAAGAAAAACTTCAAGTATATGCACAGGATTCATATGACTTCAACGCTGTACCTAACAAAAATGTGTTGCTTGTTCCCAAGAAATTTGTACATGTGCCATTTTCAGATGTCATGTCAGAGGAAGAAGAGTCTTGTGCAATCCCTATATATCAGTCTGATGAGGGATTCAGAGCGATGGTTCATGTAGCTCTGAAATTAAGAGAAGACATATTGGCACACTCCAAGTACACTGGATTAGTTGTCAGTGAAGAAGAAATGATAGCATGTGTTCCTGAAAGTGTTTTCATGTTCATCTCCTTGATGTTTGGTGGCCTCAGTCTGTTGGAACAAATTCCAAATGATGAAGAAGACATCACATTGGAGAGGGAGGAAGCTTATACTCAGACAAGAGTTCTAAGCTTGGCACAAGATCTTGTCTACAACGTGACAGGAGGGAAACATTGGACACCCAAGCATATGGGGCTAGCAAGTACATTGCACCAAGCAACGCGATCAAAGGAACTGGTGAAACTGTTTCACAATGCAGGACACATCATCAGCTACCACAGCTTGCTGCAGGTTGACACCGCTATGGCAGAGAAAACACTACAAGCCATGGATCCAGAAACTGGAGCAGTGACTCCACCTAACTTTGTGTATGGAAGATTTACACATTTTACATGAGACAACATTGACATAAATGATTCAACACTTGATGGCAAGAACACCTTCCATGCAACACAGATGGCAGGCTGGCAACGTGGTCAAGAAGGCGACATGATGATTAAGGATTTGAAGCCATCAAAAAAGGAAAGCCTTCAGGTTCCTATGGTAATGGAGATGCTTGTTCCAGCCAGAGTTACAGAAGGAAAGGCCTGTCCAAAATCCACAGAAAATACCAAGGAGGAGTGGTTCAAAAACTCAAATGAGAATGGATCAACTGTAAAATCTACCGCCAAAGACATGGCATTCTTTTTCAAACGTCAGGATCAAGGACACATGAAGGAAGGCTGGACAAACTTCAATCGTAATCACAGTGAAATGTCACCTGAAATGACAAGCATTGGTTATATGCCCATTATCCAAGCACCTGCCCATGACCTAGATACACTGAATACAGTTGTGCTGAGATGCAAACACGTGGCAAGAAAACTTGGGCAGCATTATGTTGTTATCACAGTGGATGAGGCATTGTTCTGTAAGTTGATGAAGCTGAAGTGGGCAAATGCTGACTACATGGACTGCCTCGTCACATTGGGGGGCCTTCATACTGCCATGAAATTCATGTCAGTCATAGGCAAGCACGTCCAATCATCTGGACTGTTGGAAGCATGGGTTGAGGGTAGGGGTGTGCGATATGGACAAAAAATAATATCTCGATATTTTGGGGGATTTTGAAGATAACGATAATTAGACGATATTCTTTTAAATATGTGTTTTTAACAGCCTGAGTTATAGCTCATTAATTGTTTCTCATGGATGATATTAATGGAAAAATGTTCTCAACATTTCTTGCTGCTTTTTTACCTGCTCTCTCTGTTTGACTCTGGTGATGGCCTTTTGTAGCGTCAATTCCGGGTCCATTTGCAACTGTTCAGATGGGCATTTGTCCCGCAGACTCACCACAAGCCTGTCCCTC
>NW_026080150.1:0-1426 GCF_006386435.1 Epinephelus moara | reverse complement strand
AATCATGAAAAAACATCATAGTATAGCATGTCATCATAAATCATGAAAAAACGTCATAGTATAGTACGCTAACAAAAACATAACATTAAACTCTATGATGTATAAACTGGACTACACGATATAAACAGTGAATTACAGTGTTCTGAGCTCCACTCTATGTTCAGACCTGCGCCTGATTTATCTGGAATCACATCAGCTGACTCGTCTCTGAGGCTCCGCCCCTTTCACACTACTACGTGTATTATCACAGAAAAACTCACGACACAGACGCAGAAAGAACAACAACAACTTTTATTAAAAAACAAAGCGGCGTGTGAGTATCACAGCAGGGCACTCTTGGTGTATGAAAGCAGACACAGTGATTGGTCAAATGATGCCTGTAGTTCCACCCACCCTGACTCCAGCCGGGAGGAGAGGCAGAGCAGCGCTGCCATGGTAACAGAGTCCTGTGACACGGAGTGGAGATGGAACTGAAAGACATGAACATAAAGTGATGAAACAGGAAATTGAGGAAACATTTTCACAATAAAAGACTGCTGTGTTCTGATTGGCTGACCTTCAGGAAGAGAGCCAGGTAAGCATGAGCCAGATCAAAGTCCCGTCCACTGGCCAACATGCTATCAATCATGTGAATGAAGGCGAGGAGAAGGCTGCTGGCCCTTCCCCCCTCTGATGTCAAACCGGTCAGCTCGACAGAGAGCGCCGCCGGCCCGTAATCCTTCAGGAGACGCAGCGGGTGATCGACTGCACGGAAAAAAAACACTTTATTTATAGCTTATATCAACAGTTTGTCCAAGTTTCATGTTATCATTACACACACTAAGGATAGACCGATACATCGGCCTGCCGATATATCGGGCTGATATTTGAGTTTTTTACTTTTATCGGCATTGGCCGATACACGCGTGGGTTCGCGGATTTATTTTTCCCTGGCATGATTTACAGACAGGCATCCACGGGCAGCTCTGTGTTGCCGGAAGACCCTGCAGCGCACATGCAGCGTTACCCCTCCCCCACTGGTAGAGTGGTGAAAGCAGCCCAAAAAGCTGCTTCAGGACAACGCTAAGTTTTAAACTTTCAAAGCCTCTAACTGTTAAACTTAGTTGAAATATTGCCACCCACTTTGAAATTTGAAACATGAATGCCAAGTGCATGTAATACACGTGCTTGCAAATATAGTTATTAAGTTTGTGGGTCAGAAAAACGGGAATGCTGCTGAATGCTTCGTCTTTAAAACTGCTTACCATTGTATTTAGGGAGCTGTAGACGTAGTTGTAGGCTGTTATGTACTGCTGTTACGAACACCGGTTTAAGGATTAAGTAATGTCAACGTTGTCAATTCAGTTCCGTGGTGTTTGTAGGAGTTTAATTCAGCGAACACCGGGCTGAGGTTTAGATGCGTGTCGTGTGTGTGTGTGTGTGTGTG
>NW_026080149.1:2848-6210 GCF_006386435.1 Epinephelus moara | reverse complement strand
AAGTCATAGTTTAGTATGTCGTCCAAAATCATGACAAAAAGTCATAGTATAGCATGTCGTCCAAAATCATGAGGAAAAAGTCATAGTTTAGTATGTCGTCCGAAATCATGAAAAAAAGTCATAGTATAGCATGTCCAAAAAGTCCTAGTTCAGTCGAAAAATAGTAATGGTACAGCATGTTGCAAAAAAGTCATTGCATAGTATGTAAAAAAATAAGTTATTTCATAGTATGTCAAAAAAAGTCTCGAAAAAAGGGAACCTGTAGTACATTGTAAAAAACTCACAATACAGTCATACTATAGTACGATGAAAATAACTCAGCATGTCAAAAAAAAACCATATGTATATATATATATATATACACACACATAGTTCAGTATGTAGAAAAACACTCAACATTCGTGTTGGCCCTGATAATTTCCGTCATTAAAACTATGAGATAAAGTGTAATCACATTAAATATTCATAATTTCATAGTATTTTTTTCTAAAGCTGAAAACACTGTCACAGTAAACAACAACAACATCTGTCTGTGTCTGAGACATTTAAGGATGGACAAACATGAGGATACATGAGTCTCTTTAATCAGAAGTATTCAGGATACAGGTGTTTATGTAATATCCAATGAGACCACAAGATGGCAGCATTCAGCTACTTTATAATCACATCACTGGTTTCAGAGAGGTGAAGCTTGGAAACATTTTGAAAGATAATTCATCCACTTTTTTATTTCATACACTGAGGTTGGTTTGAATGTGTACAACAACGTTAATCTTTAAATCAAAACAACTTAAAATTCTGATGACGTTATTTTGTGTTTCAATGTGTAGATCACTGCAGGTGGACTGATGTCGAAACGCTCTGTGGGAACAAGTGAACAGTCTTCAGGTTTGTCGACATCCTGTTGATCTTTGTCTTCTTTTTCATCAACATGATGCAGTTCTCCACTTTCCAGCCTTAATGCTGACTTTTGTTCCATGTTAAGACTCCTGTCGACATCTGGGAAGAAGAGGAACGTGACACAGATCAACTGAAGGAACAAGTGGAGCTATGAGGTAAGATAGTTTTTTTTTGTTTTACTTTCTTACCCCCCCCCCCCGTGCCACTGGCGACCTTCAATGTGAACCCATCAACATTACATACAGTGAGTTGAGTGGTACACAGAATCATCCACAGGTAATTAAACAAGGATACAAACTCTTACATGATTATCACAGAAAAAACTTGCAGTATAGTATGTCTGAAAAAGTGGTAAAAAAGTCATTGTATAGTATGTGGAAAAAAGTGCTGAAAAAGTCCTGAAAAAGTTGTAGTATAGTATGCTGAAAAAAATCATAGTATAGCATGTCAAAAAACTACCAAAAATGTCATAGTATAGTATAGTATGTCGAAAAAGTGCTAAGATAGGCATAGTATAGCATGTCAAAAAAACTTCAAAAAAAAAGTCAAAGTATAGTATGTCAAAAAAGTCACAGTATGTTGAAAAAAAAATCATAGTATGTCGAATAAAGTGCTAAATAAACTCATAGTATAGTAGAGTATATCGAAAAAAGTCATAGTACAGTATGTTGGAAAAAGTTGGAAAAAAAGGCACGGTATACTACGGAAGCCCTAAACGGTCATACATACATACATTATATTTCCTCCGTTTTCTCGTGATAACGACATAATTAATTTGAGAGATAACGAATGAAACGTGATAGCCCTGAGATTTCCATCACAGTGACATGTCATGCTGACTGACGTCTCCTTGAACACCAACGTTAAACCTAGTTCTCTGCTTGTTTGTGTTGTGTTGTGTGTTTTGCAGCGTGCATATCAGTCTGCTCCTCTCACTCAGGAGAAACTGGACGCAAATAACCACCCCGTGTGTATCCATACCTAACGTCAGTGGCGCCACCAGGGGGTCCGACTACCCGTAACTCCGACCCGCTAATCTGACCATGCAGGTCTACGGCGAGTTGTATTGTTTTAGTCCCATAATGTCGACTGACCATTAATCCGACCATTTTAATGCCTTTATTCCGACCGTCAGATTTCAGANTATCCTGGTATTCCCCACACATAAAGCCTATTGACAGTGTAATGCGCTCTGGCTGCAGATGTATATTAAGCATGAATCCGTTCTTGCAGCACGTCTACAGAAAGTATTTGTAAGAGACAAACCATCCATCTAACGTTTTGCCTTGACCAGCGAATTCATCAGCTTGTAACAACTGGCCAACAACAGAAACTGAGGCTTACGTCACAACGCTACTTTCACAGGTTCATGGTGTCAAGCTGAAACCCCTGATATAACATGAAACCCCCAAAAAACTTAACTCTTCTTGCTTTCAAAATGCAGCAATACATTGTATAAAAACGAAAAGGACTCGTATGGGTAGTTTAACTCAACAACTTCAGTGTAATTAAATCAAACTAACACGCGTCTGGTCGGACGATTCACTCAATTAACACAGCGCGTCACGCCGATACAGAAAACAAATAACCCCCACTGTGCATTTACTGCTTGTTTATTAATGTGTCATCATATGTGAGGCTATTTCATAACTAAAATGGTGGTGAAAATATTTAACTTTGCTAGACAGCATTTCTCTGAGCCATAATGTGCAATTATAGGTTAAACAATCTTTGCTTCCTTTAATTTAGTTAGGATAGCAGTAGTGGCCTAACAGTAGCAGCAACAGTGTTAATTGGCAACAGCTGTCTTGTTTTTATTTCTTTATTATGTCCGCCAAGGAGGTTATGGTCTGTTTGTTTGTCTGCATAATAACTCAAAAGTTCTGAACGGATTTTGATGAAATTTTCAGGAAAGGTTGATAATGGGACAAGGTACAGTTGATGGGGACCCCCCCCCCCCCAACACTTAAAACATCTTCCCGTGTGTGGGGAATACCAGGATATGTTATCCAAATAAGGGCATGTACGTCACATATAGCAGATGACGTGATTTCCGTCGATGAGATAAACGCAGCTGTCCGTGCTGACGCAGTGAGGGAGAAATGCACAGACTGCTTCATGTCCGTGCTGACGCAGTGAGGGAGAAATGCACAGACTGCTTCATGTTGGAAGGGTTGTAGTCGGACTAACGGACGGTTTGGGTCTGAAATCTGACGGTCGGAATAAAGGCATTAAAATGGTCGGATTAATGGTCAGTCGACATTATGGGACTAAAACAATACAACTCGCCGTAGACCTGCATGGTCAGATTAGCGGGTCGGAGTTACGGGTAGTCGGACCCCCTGGTGGCGCCACTGACGTTAGGTATGGATACACACGGGGTGGTTATTTGCGTCCAGTTTCTCCTGAGTGAGAGGAGCAGACTGATATGCACGCTGCAAAACACACAACACAAACAAGCA
>NW_026080149.1:0-2205 GCF_006386435.1 Epinephelus moara | reverse complement strand
TATCTACATCATAATTTCTACCCTGTGGGGGATGCTGACATCCCCCACATTTCCCGGCGTCCTGACTCCTCCTTGCCGTAGCATATGCAGACTTAGGATAGCAGTATTGGATATATACACTTGCTCCGACCGGGATTCGATCCCGAGTCTCCCACGCCAAAGTCAGGAGCATTATCCACTGTGTTACCCTGCATCTACATAGACTCAGGTGTGCGTGTGTGCTTCTGTAGATGGAAAAACGAAAGGTGGACCAAAAAAAAAACAACACTCATTCAACGAGTACTGGAAGACGAGAATTAATTCGTTAAATTCGTCAAGTCTGATGATTGCGCGCTGGTTAATGTGATCGTCCTGATTTCAGCCTACAACAGCTGCCACTGGGTGTCCCAGGGAGGTGAAAATGGCAGATCACATTATTGATCAACGCATCAGGGTGTACTTTAATCAAGGTCTAACACAGGCAGAAATTGCGTTGTGTCTGTTATGTGACGTACATGCCCTTATTTGGATAACATATCCTGGTATTCCCCACACATAAAGCCTATTGACAGTGTAATGCGCTCTGGCTGCAGATGTATATTAAGCATGAATCCGTTCTTGCA
This sequence comes from Epinephelus moara, assembly GCF_006386435.1. Taxonomy (NCBI): domain Eukaryota; kingdom Metazoa; phylum Chordata; class Actinopteri; order Perciformes; family Serranidae; genus Epinephelus; species Epinephelus moara. Next base: position 1,603 of record NW_026080149.1, on the reverse strand, counting down.
GCACGTCTACAGAAAGTATTTGTTAGAGACAAACCATCCATCTAACGTTTTGCCTTGACCAGCGAATTCATCAGCTTGTAACAATTGGCCAACAACAGAAACTGAGGCTTACGTCACAATGCTACTTTTACAGGGCACAGGTTCACGGTGCCAAGCTGAAACCCCTGATATAACATGAATAATAAATAAATTGTATAAAAACGAAAAGGACTCGTATGGGTAGTTTAACTCAACAACTTTAGTGTAATTAAATCAAACTAACTGGTCGGACGATTCACTCAATTAACACAGCGCGTCACGCCGATACAGAAAACAAATAACCCCCACTGTGCATTTACTGCTTGTTTATTAATTCCAGTCACGTTTAATAGTAGCTGTCTTGTTTTTATTTCTTGATTACAGATATGGGACGTTATTTGGTCATGGTGATCGCTGTTGGTCAGGACTTCTGTTTTTCTGCTGATGTTTTTTTTTTTATCTATGTACACTGTCTTGGTTCGTCATGTCAGAAGTAGTGAGTTTTGCATCTTCAGCACCAAGGACAGCGCTCAAACTACAGTTTCTTGTCTGCTTTTGTCATGTGGTGAATTCTACTGTTGGCCTCCTTATGGAAACATGTAATAAAATTTGCATTTGTTTGAACTTCTTAATGTTTTATTTCTGTGTAGCTTATGGCAGCCAGTCAGCAGCCTAGTGAGTGGCGATGTGCTATACAGCAGGGAAAAAAATACAACGATGTCACTCATTCACCCCCCCCCCCCAAACATCTTCCTGTGTGTGGGGAATACCACGATGTGTTATCCAAATAAGGGCATGTACGTCACATATAGCAGATGATGTGATTTCCCGTCAATTAGCAGCATCACTTAACTGTCGCCTGTTAAGTTGTAACCGCGCTAGTCTTCTCCTTAAATGACGAGGACTAATCTGAATGCCATCTCTAAACAGAAAGACACAACGCCTGCCTATGTTAGGCCTTGATTAAAGTACATCCTGATGCGTTGATCAATAATGTGATCTGCCATTTTCACCCGGTGGCAGCTCTTGTAGGCTGAAATCAGGACGATCACATTAACCAGCACGCAATAATCAGACTTGACGATTATCACGAGAAAACAATCTTTGTTATCTCGAGATAACAGTGCACGAAAACAATAATACATGGCCGTTCTCGTCTTCCGTAAAGGAGAAAAGATAAGAATGTATTAATCTATTTTCAATTTCAATCAGTAATTAATCAAGTCATAAAGAAAAAAACATTTACACAAACATATGAAGAATATTAAAACAGAAAGCTGCGAGACATGTTTTGAGTTGTTTGCTCCTGAAGTCACTGTTGACTATATGACATGATGCTACCAGCAAAAATACATAAATTTCAATCCCCACTTGCCATTTTTCAACGTACTTTACTAGGACTTTACTTCATGATTTTGGACCACATATTAAACAATGACTTTATTTCATGATTTTGGACCACATACTAAACTATGACTTTATTTCATGATTTTGGACGACATACTATACTATGACTTTTTTTCATGATTTTGGACCACATGCTATAGTATCACTTTATTTCATGATTTTGGACGACATACTATAC
>NW_026080148.1:0-6824 GCF_006386435.1 Epinephelus moara | reverse complement strand
AACTAACGTGTTAGGTTACTCGTTACTGCAAAAAGGTAATCAAAGTACTCTAACGCGTTATACCCAACTCTGGTCCTGAGAGAATAATTACCAATCACCAGATCCTCCCTTGGTGATATTAATGCCTTCTGGAGTTAGTCTTTTATTCAAAAATATTGTTTTCACCATGGATCCAATTGTTATTATGCATTTATACAACATAAACTTTGATAAAACAAAGCAAATTGCTATATGTCTTAGCAGATGGTTAATAAAGCCCTTCATTCTCACTAAAATGATTCTCAGAACAATGTTTTAATTGAAATTAAATTGCTTGTGTGCCAGAGGTACATTAGAATTTTTCATAGGCTACCTAATCTTCTCCTAAGCACATATCGCCAGCAATGCTCAAGCATACTAACTGCTTTTTTAAGCCTCTGCAATGTGTTTACCTGTAAAACAAGTTGCATCAGCAAAGCTCATTATGGTACAAATTGTGTTTCTTTATGCTAAACCACTTAGTAAATTAATGAATAAAAAATATACTCAGTTATTATAATCCATATTGTTAGATTCTCTCTTCTCCAAAGTGTTATGCAAATTATTTCATTGTAAGAAAACAAGTCATTTCAGCCTTATCTGTGTGCATCCTCCACATGCTCAGCTTGCCACCTGGGTGTTTTAGGTATGGATCAGCACAGGAACACAAGCTTTGGTGGCGTAACTCGAGCTTTGTGTGTCCGTAAGCCAGTGCTTTCAGAGCATGGGAGTAAATGGCGGATTATGTATGAAGCCCCTTGCAGCAAAGCAGTCAGACAAGGTGACCCCAGAGAACGAGGCTGTGTTTGGAAGATATGGAGATCAGTGTGGTCATCCATGACCGCCAGTCTCTTACTTTGCACACCACCTTTTTCCAATTCCAATCGAAGTGCTAAATTCAAGATAGGCTGCAAAAGCATCCCCACAAAAGCATTCACACTTTTACAATTTTATCTCCACTATTACTAAGAGGCCTTTTATTCATACACAAATGGTTATTTGCCTAATAACAAGAAAGATTCTTCAGGATTATAATCATTGTTTAAATCCCACTGAGAGTGGAGCTTTTACCAAGAGGCACATGAGGAATTAAGTTTATTTAAGACCTATCTGTATTAAAATAATTACAACTTTTTCTCAGTCCTGTTAGTTTTGTGAATCAGAAATGTATGGAAAAACTATAAATGACTCCACCTCCACTTTTTTTTTAAATTTATTTATTTATTTATTTTTTACATATTTTCTGTATTTAACAGAAAAGCTCAATCTTGTGCCAGCAACCACATAGGTCGACTGACTAGCAGCTTTTTACAACCCATAGTAACGTTTATTTGATGGCAGCACTCTCTAGTGGCCATAGTTATTATTACAGGAGCAGAGGAGGAAGTGATACGACATAGAAATAAAAAGAGTGTAATGTTGTTCAAATATCCAAGAAGCCCCTATAGGTTAGGCAGGTCAAACAAACACAGGACTTTCACCTAAAAGACCTGTGTTTGCGTCCCAAAGTCAAGGTTGACTTCTGTTAATGACAATGTAACCTAGTATGCTAGTGTGTGTAGCATGCTACACTCATGACGCATGTGATGTGTGGCATGTGAAGCTTGCCATGTGACACACCTCATGTCATGTTAGTGACAAAAGTACTTATTTAATGCCAAACAGTGAGGTTTTTCCTCAACCTAGTCACATAGTTTTGGAGCGGAACTGCAACTGTTTCATGAAGGACATGTTTAAGTCTGTTACTGTTAGAATGGTAATATAAGTAATTTTGGAGCTGCTTACCAAATAGTTAGCTATTTAGATTGCACATACATTCATGAGTCTCTCTCTCCCACTCCCACTGCTTTTTCAAATGAGCTGATTATGAGTGTTCACTCTTCTAGTTTTCCATTCAAACTTCTCCACGTCCTCTCTCAGCCAATCAGGATGCTACTGCAAAATTTTAAATCTGCTCTCTCCTCTGCTGCTGTCAGCTGTCATTTTAGGCAGAGTTGTTGCACCCTCCTCCACCCTGTTCACCAACAGCCATCGTATCCGGAGTCCAGGACGAGCTCAACAAAGGCTCATTCCTCTACTCATCTAGATCATCAGCACTTCCCCATCTTCCTCTCATCTCATCTTCACCACCTTTATCACCACCAGCGTCTAGACCCCAGGGGGTTCCCTATTTGACTACGGATTTATCACCATCCTTATATCATACCAGCTCGCAGGGGTCACCAAAGACTTTTCACCTTTTTTTTTTATTCACATGTGAACATGCTAATAAATGTTCTTTTTACTATAAAAAAATAGTCTCTCCTAATTGAAACATAAATGTTTTAAATTTTGTCAATATGGAGATGCTACACATTGGTAGCTTGGCTAATTTCATTTTTCTGAAACTATGAGCACCAGAGAAGACCGTAAGTCATTCAGATTTACCTGTATGACGAAAAACAAGTGGTGACGCCTTTCTTCTAAAGCGGTCATAAAGTCCATCTGTCCATTCAATTAGTTATTTATATTCCTTTAGACTATTACACAAAAGAATCAAAAGTGTTTTTCACAAGAATTATTCAAAGTTATGAATATTGATTTAACAGAATAAAGTGGTGTTGTGTCGGTATGCTGGGTGCCATTATCCTCAAGTGCTGTGAAACAAGTGTTATAACATAACACATACTTGATATGTTATTAAAACCCTAATTTTTATGCAAGTAATAGCCATGCTGGTGTAAATAAGCCATTTGATCATCTTTGCTGAGAAACACTTTTGTGTGAAAGGAAGTTTTACTGTACTCTAGACTCAAAATGCCAAACAAGATCAAAAATACAGTATTATAAGTACAGGCAGACATTAACATGAAAAAAATAACAAAAGAAAAACCTGTTGTTGAGAACAGAGGAGAAATGTTCCTTTTTGTGTCAATAAAAATATAGGTCAAATATAGGCCACTGAAAATGCAAATGCAATACACTTTAGTTGAAATTATTATTTTCACAGTCCAAACCATTGCCTCTGCACTTACAGTTGCAAGTACCAAAACAACAACAACGACAACAACAAAAATGTAGATGAAATTCCCTGATGTAGTTAGTGTCCATCACATCATGTTTATGCCTGTGGGCAGGTCCATATATCTCAGTCAACTATTGACAACAGTCAAGTGCTGTGAAGCGAAAAATAGTTGAGCATTGGCTCCAGAGCAATAAACTTTCAACAGTCCTCAACTTTTTTGCTTTTGTTCCGACACCTTTGAGAGATCATTTCTTTTTATTTCTGTTCCCTTAAGATGCCTCCTGAAATCATGTCAGAGTGTTCAAAGCATCTCAGGCTGATGCTGCCCTATTTCAGTGACAAGACAGGCAAGGGAGCAGTATCCGACTCAAAAACAATGATCCGCTGTGGAGATACTCTCAATACTGTCTTTTTGTGGGATGCGAGTGAGAGAGAGTGGATTCACTCGCAGTGCTACAAAGCCCGGCTTCAATAAACTTTAGACGTCAAGAAGGAATCCCCTTACTCAAAAGACAATCTTTGAAAGTGAGGTTCTCATCCTTCTCCGTTGGTGGCTACTTAACTGCGATCATTCAGTCAGACTCTGCCAAACATTCGCACATGGTGAGGGATACACACAAAATAAGCTTTGGAAGCTATTTGAAAGCAAACAAAGCCGCCTTAGCCCACTGTAAAGACATTTTCTGATGTGTCATCACTGTCCTTTCCTAAACCTTCACCCTGCTCAACCCCATATTAGTCTTGTCTGAAAATCACCTTATTGCAGTAAAATTCACCACAGGCCACCCGCTGACACTCTCCTCATGCAGGATAAAATTAACAACAGTCCACTCCGCGTTCCAAAAGGAAGTTTTAAGGCCAAGTAATTATCGATGGAGGTTTGAGCCAAGGGCAGCAGACTCTCTCAGGCAATGTGCTGCACTGGTCTCCACTTCATAATTTAGGGGAAGAGCCTGAGCCACTGAATGGTGTCTTTTTTATTTTCATTTTGAAGTGGCATTTGCAGTAAGTAAACCCCCAAATTGAAATCAAATCATAAACATCTCTTTGCTTAGTATTAAAATTTATGTAATGGAACTATAAATGTGTCCCAAAAATGCCTCTTTTAGCTCTTTAGCTGCAGCATTTTGTCAAAGCTGGAGAGAACGTGANAAAAAATATCCAGTAGAAAAGTACATTTTCTATGTTAATGTTGATTTTAAAATTTGTTTTCAATGACCGGGATTATGTCAGTAATGTCTTATTGCTGCACAAATGACACACTAAGAAAGTCTGACAATTAACTAAAATGAAAAATATTTTTCTTTCTTTTACTTTCCTAACTGTAAAAGTTCCCACAGGAGCTGCAGCATTTATATGTGCATTAATACAACCTGCCCTGTCAGAGTCAGCTTGCTATAATTGGTTGTTAAATGCTGTCATGCGGGGAAACAGAGCCTGTTACTTTAATATAATATAATCATTTTTTATTTGACAAAATGCCATAGTTTTTTCTTTACTTTTAGTTTTCTTCTCATAAAAAGCTAAGAAAATGATCCTGGTGCATGTTGGGAAATACACTTATATACAAGTTAGATGAGATGAAAGATCAAATCAGGTTGCTCTCATGCACTGTTTGAATGTATACCTATAAAAAGAAATGCACCACAGTTCATGTATATCCTTTGTGATCATGAGCCAGTAATTTGTGTATAACCCATGTATTCAGGCAGGCTGTGATCATGTAACCAATGCGCTGACTGGAGTAAAGAAGGATGCTGTCCTGTAAGGTGGCAGGTGCAAGGTAGATGGGTCACAAAACACAAGACTTTTCTCCAGGAGACCAGTATCATGCTTCTTTTCCTAAACCTAACCGACATAACTTTACTTGCCTAATCCGTAAGACGCCCAACCATCTTTTTTATCCCCTAAACCAAACCAAAGTAACTTTACCTGTATAAACTTTACGTTAAGTACGTAACTTTACATTAACGTCATTGGTGGGGCACTAATTCATTGGATGGCATATGAACAATTGTATATGGATATGTTTCCCCAAGCGGCAACCTTTGGGGCTGAAAAGTTCAGTCAATCAGGAAGTGCCAAAAACTGCAGTCCCTATAATGGCCACTTGAGGCTGGCTCCAAAAGTGAGTTAGTCCTCACAGACACTCCTCCACAGCTCCACCCTCTTTTCCAAATATGGTCAATTCTCAATTCTGGTCAATCCAAGATGGCGACGGCCAAAAATACGTCCACAAAACCAATGGGCTGTGTAAACCATAAAACAAAAAAAAGGTTAATGTTTTCCGGCCTATTTGGAAATCAGCATTTTGCATAAAATACTTAAAGGAGATGCTGAAAATGGATGTATTCAGAAAAAAAAACCCAGATGACTAATGTAGTCAATGTGGAGAGATATTTTTTTGCTATTCACAGAAATTAATAATTTACACTTTACTTTTTTTTCTCACAGCAGAAAATAATAATGTTAGTATATAATATTTGTTGTGTGTTCATAAGACTGTTGATCTGTTTAATCACCTTACAGTCTTTCAGCTGTTAAGACTTCAGGCTTGTAATGCTCATTTGTGAAAATGTGCCAATTAGATGACACGACAACATGCACTGGAGATCTGTCAGTGTTGTTAAATTCCAAAGTTTCCATAATAAAGTGTCTGAGTTCCCACATCTAAAATTATTTTTTTTAGAATACCACAAAGCATCAAAGGGCTATGTACCTAGGGAATACTTTGTGTTACATCACATATTTAGGATGATGCTGTCACGGTCTTGCCCAGACTCTTTGTGTCATTTCCTTTAAACTGTAAGAAATTAAAGAGATGCCTTTATAAATAAAGCATGCAGGGACACATACAATGTGTAACTGGGAGATGATTCACCAGCTATCACTGGCAAAAAGATTTCATTTACAGAGGACGTAAGTTTTGTTTCAACATTAGGGGGGAGAGCTTTGAAATGGTCCTCTGCCAGAAAATTTTCAGTCAAACATTTAATTCCCTGCATTTTGGTGAATTTCTAGGCACCAATTTGCACCTTTTTTGCATCAATTTATGGTATTAATGTTTTTTAATTTTGTCAAAATAAAAGTCCTCTTCTACTTTTATGATTTCATTTATTCCAGTCCATAGCCATTGAGTGCACAGTTGCCCACGTACAGTTTCACATGGTGTGTGTTTGGGATACAGGTCATAGGAAATTGCAGATTAAATAGTCAACTGAACCCATTAAGAAGAGCAATGTATTCAGACAGAGCTTTTGTGAATTTGATAGTACGACTGCTTTATTGAAAGTACAGTAGTACCATTGCCAATAGTGGGATAGTTAGTGGGCTAAAACTGTACATTAGTAGTTGAGGTAGCATGTTGAAAGGCAAATAGTTGAAGTGTTTATATGTTGTATTGACTTAAAAGTGGGGCGCACTGGTAGTTCACATGGGAAAGTTGCGGCTAGGCCTTGTTGCAGCAGTGGGGGTTGGAATCTGGCCTTCGTTCTTAACTGCATGTCTTCCTTGCTCTCTCTCTCCCATCCCTCCTGTCATGCTTCACTGTCCTGTCAAATATAGGCAAAAAAAACAAACAGGGGGAGCCACAGCAATCGGTCGCATTTTAGCCATTTTTAAGCATTTTTCTGTTGTTATAGCGCCACCCAGTTGCCAATTAGAGTTGAATTTATCCAGTCACCTTGAGGCGTCCTGTTCTACATATCTACTGAGTTTAGTAAAAATTGATATGGCAGTTAGGCCTAGATAAGACATTAGCACTCTAGCGCCCCCATTTTGTTTGATCTGGTCAATAATGGAG
>NW_026080147.1:852-1780 GCF_006386435.1 Epinephelus moara | reverse complement strand
CACCGACTTCGAGGTAAGTGGCTGTGTTAATCATGTTAGCTTTATGCTAGCTCATTGTAAGCTTGTTGCATGATGACTTTGTGCTGCTAATGTTAACTGTAGCTAACTTTACTGATTCCTAAGACCCAGCTGCTCGATGTGGACAGATAATAGCGAGTGTTGAAGGCAGTGCAGTGGATGGGAGCGATGGATTTGAAACATTAATTGATGGTTTTGGCTGTGCTTATGCTGATGTCCGTTAGCTGTTAGCTTCGTTTGATGTTAGCCTTGAGTGAATTAGCTTTTTAGATAATTGTAGCTAACTTTTGTTTGATTAACTCGACGGCTGTCGTACAAGTGGTTGATTTAAAGAAATACTGTGGAATTTTAAATGTAGTGCAATGCATGTTGGATGGATTTTTAACATTTGTTGGTGGATTTTGATGAAGTAGCATAATTTATGCTGATGCTAATGTCTGTTAGCGGTGTGTTTTGTGGTGACATGCTGCCTTATGTGCTTAGGTGATGACTGCTAACTGTAGGTAACTTTACTGTGGTAAACTCGATTGCTAAGGCACAGATGCTTGATTTAAAGAAATACCGTGAAATTTTAAAGGCAGTGCAGTGGATGTGAGATGGATATTTAATATGGATTTTGATTTGTTTATGCTAATGCAGATTGATTTGTGTAATGTATTGAATTGTATTTAATATGGATGCTGTTGTGTTAGATGAGCATATTGTTTAAATGTAAGATCTCTTAAAATGGATGACTGTGTCGGCCATTTTACCATGTTAGACATTTAAAAAAAAAAAAAAAAAAAATTATACAGCAGCAGTTTATCCAGGATATGTAGAGAGAAATGCTGTTGATTTAAATCTTATAGGTATGTTATTACATCATTGTCTCTAGCAGGCATTTAATTGTACTGATTTTCTACATCACACT
>NW_026080147.1:0-796 GCF_006386435.1 Epinephelus moara | reverse complement strand
TTTTTACATGTTTCAATGGTACAAATAATATGTAATTTAAAGATGTGTAAAACATTTGTTGACATTGTTGAATTTTGATTTGCCTGAACAGGGCGCGGTACTGGTTACTGCCATCATGTGCGGAGATGGCCAACTTCGGAGCTGAACCAGCGCAGCTTCAAGTTGGTCACTCCAGCTCAGCATCCGGAGAAGCAGGTATGATTTCTGTCTTATTCATAAAGACAGTGATGGTTGCATGGTGTCACGCCTGGTGTCTGTGTTCTAAAGCAATGTCTCTGTTGTCGCAGCACGTGTTCGTTGTTGGAGACTCCCACCTGCGCGCCATCGTGGACGGGTTCGTGGCCATCCCGGAGGGCTGTCTGTCTTTTGGTTTTCTGTCTGTTCCAGGTGCAGACGCCAGGGAGCTGAGGATGGAGGTGCTGCGTGCTGCTGTTCCGTGGACCTCGGATGCCGTGTGTGCTCGCCCTGAGCAACAACCCCACTGCCAGCAGGACCATCAGTGAGGTGGCGTTGGACTTCGGTGCGCTCCTGACCACCGTCTGCAGCCGCTGGCCCAAGGTGTGTTTTATGTATTTATTTATTTGTTTTTCCTTTTTTTGTTATTGCAGTCACTGTTATCAGTATTTATTTGGTAGTTGTGAACAGACTGTTGTGTTATGTGCTTGTTGAAGGGAATTAATGAAGAAATGGTTGTTTCTAGGTCTTTGTGTTGGACTTCCCTCCCCGTCTGACTGTGGACCTTGGCTTCCAAGAGCAGCTGCATCAGGAATACCACCGTGTCGCAGCACGCATGGGT
>NW_026080146.1:0-2924 GCF_006386435.1 Epinephelus moara | reverse complement strand
GTGCAGGTGTCTAGTTTTCTCTCAGTCCACTTTAAGTTGATAATAGGATTTTTGCACAGTGAAACCAAAATAAATCTACCTCCCGCAGCTTAAATGTAAAGAATGACAGCTTAGTGCAGTGTACATTTACCTCTCTGGCCTGAAAAGCTCAGGTGAGCTCCAAAAGCGTGGGTCCATGTGTAACATGTGCACAGGAATCCCAACCATGGTTCCTTCAGGGATGGTGAGGCCGTGTACCTGGACAGTTTTCTTGCACATCCTCTCAAGCCGAGGTGCAGTGGGAAGCAAACGCTGTGACTCACAAAGAACCTGGTCCAGGAACTCAAGACCGACCACGTCGTCGTATGAAATGGGAGCCTGAAAGCAAAAAGTAAAGGAGGAATCAAACAGAAAGATGAGGATTGAAACAATACATGATTCTCTTTTTCCCCCAACAGAACAACAGAATAGTTACTGTACATCTTTCGGTATGTTGGCATCGATTTCTTCATGCAGCGTCTGCAATGCTTCAGGGTGGGTGGCCAGATTGTAAAGGATGTAAGTGAGAGTGGTGCTGGTGGTCTCATAGCCACCAAAGATGAAAATGAAAGCCTGGGAAAGGATCTCGTGCTCAGTCAAACCTGCAACAAATTCAGAAAGCTCAGCTAGAAAACCACTTTCACAAGTTGAGACAGTTTGACATTTATCCTCACACAAAACATACGGTGCATTTACTCTTAACGAAGAAGTATGTAGGATTTAGAGGTGCAAACATACCTTTGCTTGGCTGGTCGTGTTCGCTCTTTATGTCTGTTTCTGGTATCTCGTTCTGAACCATCACCTGCAGGAAGTCAGCTCGCACCTAGATCAACACAGAGAACATTCAATACGGACTCACACATTAGAGAGCTATCCCTTAAATTCTCTGCAAAGTTTTTTTCCACTTAAAACAGATGAGATGCTCACAGATTCATCTTCACGATGCTCATCTTTAAATCTTTTGATGATGTTGTAGAAGTAATCCACACTGGGTGTGGATATGATGTCAATCTTCAGGAGGTTCAACAGACGGGAACCAAAGGGAAATACCACTGAAAGGAGACCAAGATGTTGCTCACCAAAACTGCTATACCCCTGATCCCAAAGTACTGATATGATTAAATGAAATCTGCCTGTAACAGAAGTAAAAGGCATACATACTTAATAAGAAAAAGATCCAAAATCTGAAGTTCATAACCTTCTTGATATGAACAACAATGGGGTCATCTGGATCGTTTATGGCATTTGCCTCGACACTGAAAGATGCGCTGGTCACAACATCTAAACTATAAGGTGCCACGAATCTGCGGCAGAGACAGAAAAAAGGTGGTTATCTGTTTGGAACTAACATGGATTCAGAGCTACCATGTTCATTCGATAAGCAGATTAACAACATACTGTTTGACATCGACAGGTTCATCCAAATTTGTCCGTCCAAGTTTTTCAGCGAGTCGGTCTGCGTAGCGAGCGACAATGGGGAAAACCTTCCAAAAAGAAGACTTGTTTAATGTTGATAATGTGCTATTCATATTTATTTCTATCACGGATGCCAACTTTTCTCAGACTGTAGACACGTACCGTAAAACTTCAATTAAAAGCAGAGTCCAAATTAAACGCCCAGCCCCTTTTACTAGCCTGGAGTGGCTACACATTTAGACAAATAAAGGCCTGTCTCAATTAGAGGCCTGGTCTGGTTACAGAGCAGTTCATTTTTTATAGAAGTGCTGTGGATATATAAAACTGGGCTGTTGGCTACCCACTAGATCACACATACAAATATAAATGTTAAAAGTTTTTCTTAATATGGCACACAATAGGTGCGGTTACATGATGGCTTCTCATTCAGAATGAAATAAATCTGAATGAAATCATGTGGAATTAAAGTCTTTCCAGGTAGTTTACATGAGAAATATTCATTCCGAATGAGGGTTTACACGGGAGATCAGTTTAATCGGCTTTATTTGGGTCTGCGCAAGGTTTGGGGCAGGGAAGGTTTCTGATTGGATAGGGGGCGGAGCGGATGTTACATGTACCGGAAGAAAACACTGTAGTCCTCACTCCGGATAACAAGATGCTTGATGATAGGGCTGACCCAAAAAATTCAAAGCTTCGAAGCTTCGTTCGATGACACGGGATTCGATTGTGGAAAAAAAATTCGAAGCTTCAGCGCTTTTTTTTCCCGTTTTTTTGGGGGAGGCCTTAAACGCAACACTAACCCCCACCAGTCCGATACTGACAACGAGCGCACTCAGAGCTGGCAGACATGTCCAAGAGGTCATCAGATGTGTGGTTGCACTTTAAAATATGCCCCGACAACCCCCAGAAAGCAGAGTGCCAGATTTGCCAAAAGCAGTAGCCTATATATCATGTAATTAAAAAAGAAAAAATCTCTGACAAGGAAACAGAAAGCCCGACGCACAATGGAGACCTGCTATTATCCTGCTTGAACACAGACGACTAAATTCTTTCAACAATGTGACTCAAAATAATAATAAAATAGATTTTATTGAGTTCCACTGGTCCGCTCTGAGTCTGGTGTCAGAGACATTTCTGATGCTCTGAGTTGCGCATCTGTTTGATTGTGCTGCAGTGTGCGCCGAGGGTTTTAATTTAGTGTTCAGTCAAAAGTTAAACACTACTTATCACCGACCATTAGTGTTTTTTCGTTTGTGAATATTTTTATCTTAATTCTAGTGTTGGAAGAAACTACGTTTTCGCCATAATTTTTGTTTTTTACACTTTTAGTAACGAGTGGATCTTCAAGTGTTTATATATATTAATTTCGACCGGATAATGTGATGTGTGTGCTGTGGAGCGTTGTTCCTGTGGGCTCCAGCAACACTAAACCCCTGAGCTTGCCTGAGAAGGACGAAATGCACAAACCTGCTATTTTTAAATATCCCATG
>NW_026080145.1:0-1093 GCF_006386435.1 Epinephelus moara | reverse complement strand
ATTATTGTGCAGATTTTAATTCAAAAGTCTTAACTGTCAGAGCATTTTTGGGATTGGAAATAAAAAGGAGTCTATCACCTGCATAAAGTCACATAACCTGAATCTAGTTTGAGATTTTCCATTGTATCATATTCAAATGAGACACAGTAACTTCATCAAAGGACATGATGTGAAAGAGATGAGAGGACAGTCTCTGTCTCTTGCTGTCTGACAGCAGATTCAATACTTATATAACACACATATTTGTGTAGATATAGTTACACCAAGTCTGTCACTTATATCTCTTGTATTTTCATAATTCCAGATGATATAAAGCTATTTTTTCATAATGTATGTGTACATTTACTTGGGTAGCAGTAGCTCAGTCCGTGGAGACTTGGCTTGGGAAATAGAGGATCAGATTGGAGTGGGGACTGGAAGCTGAAGAGGTGTCATTAAGCAAGGCCCCAATCCATAACTTTCTCGGGGCACCTGTCCACCGGCAGCCCCCTCACTGTCACATCTCTCTATTAATGCATGTGTATGGGTCCTGTTTGTGCATATGTCTGTATTTCCAGCCTGTGTTCGTGTGTGTGTGTGTTCGTGTGTGTGTGTGTGTGTGTGTGTGTGTGTGTGTAATCTGTAAAAGAACAACAAAGTGAAAAAATTGAATTCCCCAGTGAGGGACTATTGGACACATGTGTAGGTCATATTTGGATGACTTTTGATCATAAATGTTTCTGATGCTGATCTGTGTCTTTGTGTTTCCTTTTAATTGGATAAAGCTCAAATTGCTGTGATGCAGTGTGAAGCAGAGGTCAAAGGTCATGACCAAGTCTTTTCTCATTAACCGTCCAAGCTTGGCTCCTCTTGATTTATTAGAAAATCAGATGAGATTATAATGGGTTATGAATGATGGTGAGAAGCTGTGATTGAGAAATTACTTTGATTTCCACCAAGATCATTTTTTGTTGTTTCACTTGTTTTGACGAATGTTTCATTTGATGTTAAAGTAACAACAGTTAAATGTTCAATCTAAATGATGACATTGTGTGTGTGTGTGTGTGTGTGTGTTTTTGTGTGTGTGTGTGTGTGTGTGTTTGTCCTCAGTGAA
>NW_026080144.1:2443-3707 GCF_006386435.1 Epinephelus moara | reverse complement strand
ACATCTGCTCTTGTGATGAGGTGACGAAGATGTTATGCCTAGACCACAACACAGTCGCAGCTGCAGCAGAAAGAGCTGAGAAACAGAGAGAGCTGGAGGTGAGTCGACAAAACATCCAGCAGAGAATCCAGGACAGAGAGAAATATGTGAAGCTGTTTCAACAGGAGGTGGAGGCTATCAATAGCTCTGCTAATACAGCAGTGGAGGACAGTGAGGAGCTCTTCGCTGACCTGATCCGTCTCATGGAGAAAAGACGCTCTGATGTGAAGCAGCAGGTCAGATCCCAGCAGAAAACTGAAGTGAGTCGAGTCAAAGAGCTTCAGGAGAAGCTGGAGCAGGAGATCACTGAGCTGAAGAGGAAAGACGCTGAGCTGATGAAGCTCTCACACACAGAGGATCACACCCAGTTTCTACACAGCTACTCCTCACTGTCACCATTCAGCGAATCTACAGACCTTTCCAGCATTGTTATTTGTCCTCGGCGGTACTTTGAGGATGTGACAGCGGCTGTGTCAGATTTAGCAGAAAAGCTAGAAGACTATGAGTGTGAGGAATGGACAAACATCTCACAGACAGTGACTGATGTGGATGTTTTACTGTCACAACCGGAGCCCAAGACCAGAGCTGGATTCTTAAAATATTCATGTGACATCATAATGAATCCAAACACAGCAAACGGAAAGTTGATATTATCCGAGGGGGACAGAAAAGCAACAGTAGGGGGAATATTTCAGCATTATTCTAATAACGCAGTCAGATTCTATCCATGGTTTCAGGTCCTGAGTAAAGAGTGTCTTCCCAGACGTTGTTACTGGGAGGTGGAGTGGAGAGGGAGGGGAGTTTGGATTGCAGTTGCATACAAGAATATCGGCAGACGGAGGGTTGTGGAAGAATGTGGATTTGGACTCAATGACAAATCTTGGGCATTGCATTTTAAACACAGCAATGGTGGTTTTTCAAGGTTTTGGCACAAAAATGTCAGCACTCCTGTCTCAGGTCCTCAGTCCTCCAGAGTAGGAGTGTACCTGGATCACAGTGCAGGTATTCTGTCCTTCTACAGCGTCTCTGAAACCATGACTCTCCTCCACAGAGTCCAGACCACATTCACTCAGCCTCTCTATGCTGGACTTTGGCTTCAACCATATGATTCTGTAGGAGACACTGCTGAGTTCTGTACACCCAGCAGTTTCTCAGCAGACGTCACCTATTAATAAACATGGGAAATCTTCTCATTAGTTGGTCTGCAAATGTTCTGAGTTTCTTT
>NW_026080144.1:0-1680 GCF_006386435.1 Epinephelus moara | reverse complement strand
CCACTGTTGAATTTCTATCCAACTTCTGTTCACTTTTGCTCAAAACAGAGGAGAATGTGATGTAAAACGCTTTACAATAAAAAGCTTGAGTAGATAGTAAGATACCCAATAAAACAACATTTTATTCATCTCTTGAGATTATAAGCACTAGCTAACCAGCAGTGAGGCTAAGGAGCCCATTTTTTAAACAACATACAGGATTTCCTGCAGACTCCAGTCCCACCTTCCTGTTGTGACATTCTTGACCTTTTTGAAGATGGTCTAATTTAGGAGACTAAACAAACTGAAATTGAATTTACATGTTTACCAGAAGTTGTTGTAAAGTGGCTGACAGCATTAGTTCTGAGAAGCATTCAGTGTTGGTGTTGGTTTTTGCAACACCTTGGTAGCTTACCGGTCACATGTTACATAACCCAGAGTTTCAAATTTAAAGGCATTTAAAATGAAGCACAGTGTTCTGATCATTGGTGGCAGCAACACACCTTATACTATTTAGTTTATGAGAAACTTACTAAAGAAGAGACTGCTGACCAACCAGCATTGGTTCAAGGGCTTTGTTAAAAAGATTTTCAGATAGAAAATCAAAAATGTACTTGAAGTTATTTCACAGTTGGTGTTCTGGTGTGCATGTCTGCCATTTTACTTGAAACAAATAGCCGATCCTGACCTGTGACCCTTTAGAGAAGGTCAAAGGTCAGGATCCACTCAGGCAAATATTTCAGGGTTTGAGCAAATCGGCCACAACTCACATTTTGTTTGTCCAAAGTACACAAGCTGTTAGTTTAGACAATTAGTTGTGATAGAGAGAAATCAAATACATTAATTCAAGTACTTGAGGTACTTTTCATGAGTGTTTTCTTACTCTCATGAAAAAATGTCTACAATATTAACCTCTGACTTGATGTGCTGAAAGGTACATAGAATACATGTTTTCCCTAGTATGTGTGAGAATTTCTCACTTTTAAGCATGTAATGTATGACTACACTACTGACACATTTCAATATAAACCCAGAAACGTTGTCCCAAATTACCTGCTGCAACATGCAAGAAAATGTCCAAATGAAGAAAATGTAAGCATCATTAGAAAACAGTTTGTCAAGCTGTTGTTTCTTGGCCTGCTGAATTTATGAAAACATGATTTCATTTTTCATTTTACAAAATATTAATAAAATGTCTTTAAAAAAAACAAAAAAAAACATGCTTGCTTCCCTGCCCTGAGGCCAACAGGCTGCTGGTTTTATGTTGTACTAACTCTGCTGTTTGTTGAAATAACTATATTTAATGTAACCATATCATGAGATCATACATGACCATAAACATAACATAGGCCTTATTTAAGAAATCCATGAATGTCTTTTTTATGTAATTGCAGCTCAATGGAATATCCTACATTCACAGGCCTGTGTCCCAAATGACCAAACCTACTGTCCCAACTTACCAAACAATTTGCGAAAAAATAGTTTTGTGTAAACATCTGTTTAATCGAGTGCTGTGCTCTCACAGAATATTTTTAGTACATAATTTTTCGCATCAAGGATGTAGACACCTAGAAGGCGTACAAGAAGGGCCAAAGCCGCTCCACCTGCTGAGGAGGCTGAGATCCTTTGGAGTGTGCAGGACACTGCTAAGGACTTTTCATGACACGGCTGGTAGCATCTGTCATCTTCTACGCAGCGGTC